>NC_056739.1:676515397-676590397 GCF_019279795.1 Protopterus annectens | reverse complement strand
GGACCTATGCAAGCCTAGCCATAACAATTCCCTGGATATTTCTTCCCACAATATTTACTTCTCCAGGCCCCTGTCTAGCAGGGCGACTGACATGATCCCCGGGGTGAATTTCCTATCTCCCATCCAATCATCAAGGTTCCTTTTGAAGATGGCCAAAGAGGCGCTCTGCTTGATATGTATGGGCAGTCTATTCCAGGGTATGGGGAGTCTCTGGGTCAGGAACCTATCCCTCCAGCATGTTTTGTTCATTGTGATGACAAGGTTTAGATCCCTGGAGCGTGTGGCTCTGAGGGAAGCAAGAGCAAGGTTGCATTGAATATAGCATAATTCTGGGTATTACTGGCCTTTCTTTTGAAACCATGCAGAGTGTGTGTGTGTGTGCGTGTGTGTGTGTGTGTGTGTGTGTGTGTGTGTGTGTGTGTGTGTGTATATATATATATATATATATATATATATATATATATATATATATATATATATATATATGTATATATATAAAATATATGCCTTCTTTGACCTTCTCCTAGCTACGATAAATCCACACTTCTTACACTTCCCAGCCCTGGGTTCTACAAGAAACTTTGCTGTAATTACAAAGTTTGGCCACTAGATGGGGGCGTGAATACACCTAATATTCCCCTGCCTTACGAGCAGCTCCTGATCAACTATCCAGTATATTTTCATCATTACTTGTACTTACTACCCCTCTCCCCCATGACCATAACTGCTTTCCCACCTCTGGCTACTTGCCTTGCTATCCACACAGCTGATTGTTCCCAACCCAATCTGTCCTGAAGCTCACCTTCCGTTGGCTCTGTCTGAGCCCTAGTCCTTCCCCACTATATTCCTTTTCTTTTTTATATTTTTAAAATTTTTGTAAAAAATACAATAAACATCAAATACATAATACACAATAAACACTACACACACAATATACTATGACTAACTACATTAACATCTATACAATATAATTATGAAATAAATAATATATTTAATATTAGTATAAAATCAGTATCATATCCCATATTTTTGGTTATTAATATTTCTTTTTTTCGTTTTATTAATATTTTTGTTAGTTTGTTTTGCTAGTAATTTATGTGCACATGCTTTAATTTAATACACAAAGTGTATGGTTCTAGCCAATTTGTGGCTATATAGAGTTTCATCAGCAAAAAAAGTTTTCAAGATAAAAAAAATGCGATTACAGAAAGTTGGAGAAGCTCTCTTGGAGGAAATCAGATGTAGAATCATAGAATTCCCATGACAACTTACTTCTTTGTGTATGCTGCAGTTGTACTTTAAAGAGTTCCAAATATACACTACTTACAACTCCAGAACATAGAGAAAAGATCTGCACAGTATGGACAAATTGGAGAATTCCTAGGGTTAAATTTATGTAATCTAAGATGTGTGTAATATGCATTGTTCCAAAACACACTCTCTTCTATAGCAACTACCCACAACTGTACCTCCCTATCTCTCTAGCTCTCTTCTCCTAACTCCTTACTGCCCCCTTCTGTTCCAGACAGATTAACTGTTGCCTTGTTGTGCTTATTAACCACTGACCACCCCCCACTATTTTCAGGGCACAAAGCTACACATCCGGAATATCGCAGTACTCTACTTGCATCAAGCTCCTCCCCCCAGGCTTACATCTGCCCTAGAGGTAACAAATACACCTTGAACCTTAGGGCACCATCTTTCCATCCCTGCTCTCCCACTCGGCTGCTGTGCGTTCTGCTCGCAGAGTCCTAACCACCTTGTAACTACTCATGTGAAGCTGCTGTTACCTATATCAATGTTTTTTGTCTAGGAATGAATAACATCTACTGTATGTTTATTAACTGGTCCGATGCAGCTATGTTTTAAGTAATATCTTCACAAGGGATTTTTGAACTTGTCTTGTTACCCTAGCATAGAATAGGACATATTCTGTTCAGCTGTTATACGTTGTCATTGTTTGCCTGCAATGTCACTATGGTAGATCTGACTTCCTCTGTGGTTAGCCTCGCTTGCATGTTACTGAGCTATACCTTACCTAGTGATCTGTAGCTGTGTATTACTTTCATACCTGCCTAGGTAGGGTATTGAAGCCTAGCATAATACTATGGTTTTGTAGGACTAAAACAGCTCTGAACTGAGGGATTTCTCCCTATACTTTAGGCTACTTTAATAGAGTTGTAGGTTTTTTCTCTTAATTACCATAGTTATGTGCAACATATGACTCGCTAAGGGTGTAGACCACGGTTGTTGTTGTTAGCGATATTAATACAGGGGACTGAGGGCATATTCCAGGTATTTACCTGCAAATGTGGTATCCCTGCCTTCTAAAGGCTGCACACAGTAAATTCTGGCTCTGCTGTACCCGTGCAGACACGTGTGGGCTTGGTGTTACAATTAGACCCCATAACCACAGTTTAACTCGGTAGTGTCCTGAAAATGGTTAGCAAACAAATGCTGACCACGTGCTACCCATTAACTCCAGCTGTAGTGTACCTGTAATTGGTTCCTTGAGAAAGAATTGGAAAGCCGCTAATAGTGAATCCACCATGTTCTCAAACAGCAGAACGTCTTAATGGAAAAGGAAACTGCTTATCTAAATGCTAGCTGTGTTAAACTCTAGCTACCATTGATTTTTTTACTTAAAAACAGCTCTTTGTACAGAATTGTAGTGTACCAGTCGCTAACAAAGCAATCATTAAAGGTCCTGACTGTAGAACCACCCTCCCATTAAGAGAAGCCATTAGTTTAAAAGTCTGTACAGTTGCAACCTCACTTATTACAAGTTTTACTCTGTGTTTATTTAATAGGGTCTATATTGCATTCTCAAAAGCAGACAATGTCGAATCTGACATTGTCAACACGAGAATAGCAAAACTGCAGAACATCAGACAAGTAAACGGAAATCTCTGTAAGGGGAGATTTCCATTTACTTCAATGTAGTGTGGTCTCGAAGTTGGTATATTTAAGTAGCAGGGTGTGTGGGGGGGTGCAAGGGGGCTTGCCCCCTACCTACACCTTTTAGTTTTTTTTTCTGAACATTCAATGTTTTATCAGTTTGATCATTAAAGGTTGACCTTTAGTGATTCGAATTGTTATTCAATGTTCTAATACAGACCCATTTATTATGACCTAGAAAATGGTAGTTACGGCTTCTCATTTCAAGGAGTGTAGCATTCAGTACTGTTAGCCTGCACAAAGGGTTTACCACTACAATGGTGTAAGTACACTCTCACGCCTAATGGTGAAGCATGGTTTTTAACTGATATAAGGTTGCACATCCCTGTTTAACACTGCAAATTGTAAATTATTTTGAATGTTTAACATTGCAAATTGTAAAATATTTTGAATGCTGCCTATATCTGTGACTGTCCTTTTTCTCATTGTCTCTCCTCTTCACATTCTCTTTAACTTCCCTGCCCTACACAGAAAGTAAATACCAACCTGCTGGAAGTGATAAAGAAGCCACGTTTATACTGCCAAGGTCCTGCTAAACCTGCCCCCTGAAAGATTTACCTCTGCAGTTTCCAGGGAATTAAAATCAAAGTATGTATGAATAATGTTGAGTACTGCTAATATTAGACGTTAGTCCCACAACCCTGCTAGGTGGTTAGACCCGCTGTCTAACAGGTACTGCAGCAGCCACCCATCGCTTTCTCTGGACCCACATATCTAGCCTTCTTTGACCTTCTCCTAGCTACGATAAAGCCACACTTCTTATGCTTCCCAGCCCCGGGTTCTAAAAGGAACTTTGCTGTAATTACAAGGTATGGCCACTAGATGGTGACCTGAATACACTTCATATCCCCTGCCTTATGAGCAGCTCCTGATCAACTATCCAGTATATTTTCATTACTTCTACTAACTACCCCTCTCCCCCACGACCATAACTGCTTTCCCACCTCTAGTCCTTTCAGCCTATATTCTCCCTCTGTGCACTCTGGCTACTTGCCCTGCTATCCACACAGCTGATTGTTCCCAACCCAATCTGTCCTAAAGCTCACCTTACTTTGGCTCTAGCCACTCTGTTCACACTGCAGGCTTACTCCGCTCGCCTACCCTGCCCCCATTTCCCACCGTCCCCCAGTACTCCTACATTTATACTCACCTAACCACACCCCCTCATTACTCTGCCATCCCCACACATCACAATCAACCAACTACAACACATTCTTTCTTTACACCCAACCCCCACTCCCAACCCACCACTTTCCCACAATTCACTCTCTTGTATCTCCACACCTAAACTCTCTATCCCAATTACTATTTACCCACAATGCCTCCACTAACTCCCACCTTATCACCAAAACCTAGACCACATTACTTCCTCATACACCTACTTGTAATACTTTATCTACTCACTGCCTATGAATTCCACTACCTACCTAGCTCTCAGTATCCTACTTCCAGTACCACCAATAGCAACCAACCACATCACCCCAGTCCAATACTACCCCACCTCTTCTCTAATTCTACTACTCCAAAACCTCTCCATCCCATGCAAGCTACCTATATAAACCCTAGGACTAAATACTATCACCAACTCCTACTAAAGATCCACAAACTCATCATAAGGAGGACATTACCTAACCTCATAGCCGATGGCAACATCCACCCTAACCCAGGCCCAAACTCACCTGGTACCACTAACTCCAGAAATGGCACTGTCTCTAACCTACAAAGCTCATATGATGCCCCTAATTCATTACTAGTCTGTCACCTAAATATCAGAAGTATAAATAAGAAAATTCACTATCTGCATGCCCTCCTGGACATGCACTCCCCTGACCTACTATGCCTTACAAAAACCTGGCTCAAACCCATTATCCCCAATAATGAAATTATACCCCCCAACTACAATATAATAAGACTTGACTGGAAAGGTAGGAAAGGTGGCGGAGTAGCCATCTTGTATAAATCCACTCTTGAAGTATCCACAATTAGTACCCCACAAGACCTGACAACCAGCAGCTCCGAAACACTCATCACAAAAGTCCAGCTTAACAAACACAAATCTATAAATATAGCATGTATCTATATTCCCCCAGGTGATAACATAGACACCTTAGAAGGTACTCTCCAATGGCTATCCACTAACCACCCTCAAGAAACTATTATTCTCGGGGACTTCAATATCGACTAGAAAACGTGTTCATCAAACTACCCCACCACCCATATTAACTTACAAGGCTTCTCCCAGATCATTACTTTCCCTACCAGAATCAATAAGCCCAACAATAAGGAAAGTATCCTAGAATGGATATTAATAAATAACAAACCCCAGTTATACAAATCAGGCACCCTAGCTGAGGACATGATTGACCACCTCCTAACCTATATAATCAGAAAAATGGATGACATGCCTCATCAAACCACCTTTAAAACCCTTAGGAATACTAAAATGTTTAACCTGACTAATTTCCAGGCCGAACTTAACTCATGCAAATGGTCCAATCTTAAACAACTTCCCCTTGACGAAGCAGTCTCAGACTTCAATGCTAGATTCCTTGCCATCTTAGACAGGCATGCTTCCAAATGAACAATCAGAACCAATAACAAAATAGCTCCATGGCTAACCAATGGTACAAGACAAAAATGTATTGCTAAAAACACGCCATGGACCTCCTGGAGATCAACCAAATCCCCACAAGCCCACATTAGATACAAACAATTGAGCAATGAGGCAAAAAAGTCCATTGTGCTAGACAAACAAAACTACTATTTCAATTTACAGCAAAAGCACCAAAATCAACCACAAACATTCTGGTCAGGCCTTAATAAACTGCTCCACCCAGGTAAATCTTCAAGCCCCATCCCCTCAACTACTCTACATCTACCCCCTAAATGTGTTGCAAAGACCTTTAATACTTTCTTCACAGAAACAGTGGTCACTAGCTAATAATCTATCTCCCAGCACCTCTAATACTACCACATCCACTCAGGTAAATGTGCCTCCCTTCAAATTTGATCATATCCCCACAGACTATATTAAATCCCTACTTAAGAAACTAAAACCCACCACCCTGGCAGCAGAACTACTTCCTGCAGAATTTCTACAAAAGGCCACTAATTAAATAGCATGCCCTATCTCCATCGTCATCAATCGTACTATCCACAAATCCTATGTCCCTCCCATCTGGCAAATCTCCCACATTATTCCACTTCATAAAGGGGGAAACTCCACTGAACTCTCTAACTATAGACCTATAGCCATCCTATCTCCCTTAGCCAAAAATAATGGAAAAATGCATACATAAGCACATTCCAACTCACCTTATTCAGAATACTCTCCTAGCCCCATCCCAGCATGGATTTAGACCTGCCCAAAATACAACTACTGCCCTTCTCTCCTTTTCTCACACAATAAATCAAAACCGTAATCACAACAAGCTCTCCTCAGCCCTCTTTCTCGACCTATCCAAAACATTCGACATGGTGAATCTCCACCTACTCCTAGACACACTAAAATCCCTTTCCTTAGACAACCTAGTAATCAACTGCTTCCACTCTTACCTGCATGGCAAACAACAAGCTGTGCTATGGAAAGACAATCTATCCCCACTTCTGTCACCCTTGGAGTCCCCCAAGGATCTATATTGGGTCCCCTCCTTTTCTCTATATTCATTAATGACCTACCCAAAGTTATCCCAGATGCTACATGTATTCAGTATGCAGATGGCTCCATGCTTATCTGCTCTGTCACCACCCCTACAGAACTACAATCTATCCCAAATCACCTTCAGCAAAGTAGAGGACTGGCTCAATAGTCGCCATCTCCTACTGAACCCAAACAAAACCAAATTACTACTTTTCTCCCCTACCCATAAGCTAACATCACCAATTATTACAATCTCATCTAACAATGGCACCATAATCTCTCCAGAACCTTGCACAAAACTTCTTGGTGTAATCACTGATAATAATCTGAAGTATGATGCTCATATAGACAAAACCATCAAAACAGTTAACAAAAAATAAGCTCCTTGTATAGGACTAAACAATTCCTAACCCCATCTGCCAGAACTGCCATAGCTTAGACACATCTGCAATCGACCCTTCTCTACGCCTCACCCATCTTCAGAAATCTAAGCAAATCAAGCCTTAACAAATTTACTAGCTGCTATAACAATATAGCTAGATTCGCCACAGGCTCAGCCTACAGAACCCATCACTGCCAGAATCTTCTCATATTAGGCTGGCTAGAACTATCCAATCAGCTCCAGTATAACCAACTCATAGTTATTCATAAAATCCTCTACCGACCTAACAGTACACCCATTCTAACTAATATTATCACCCCCTACAGCAACCTAGCATCCCTCCACTCATCCAACAGAATGCTAGTACAAGCCACCAAATCCAACAACTCAGCCGGAGAATCATTATTCTCCAACTCTGCTGGAAAAAAATGGAACTCACTTCCTGCTGAACTAACCATTACATGCTCCTCACCCCGATTCAAAATATTCCTAAAATATCCCTAAAGAAATACATAAACAGGTATTGGCTATGTCCATGTCTAAACCCAGACTAACCTATAAAAAATAACAAGAAAAAAACACAACTCACATAGGAGAAATACCCAATAATAACCTTCTCTACCCAGACTATATACACTTCTCAACAACCATTAGAATATTATCAGGAAGATAACTTGTTATCCTAGCCATTCTAAGGCTCTGTTCTTCAACCCCTCTGCATGTAATTTAGAACAACTTTCCTTCTTAATTAACCGCCTTTTTTCTCTTGACTATCATCCTTACATTCAATCTGTGAATACTTTTCTTTCTACACACTTCAAAGCTGTGAAATGATGTCTCTGCATATTTCATACCATAAACCTACAATGCTGATTGATTTCAATGTAAACTTGACTATATATTGTCAGTTATTTTTAATTTTTTTAGATTTCAATGT
The DNA here is from genome assembly GCF_019279795.1 of Protopterus annectens. Taxonomy (NCBI): domain Eukaryota; kingdom Metazoa; phylum Chordata; order Ceratodontiformes; family Protopteridae; genus Protopterus; species Protopterus annectens. The sequence continues at coordinate 676,582,480 of NC_056739.1, read as the reverse complement.
AACCACAACTTAAGAGTGTCACTTTTTCGCACATGTGGAGCTTTTCTCCCCGGGCCTCCACTGAAAATGGACATGTGTCCAGTCGGACTATCCCGGTTAACAAATGTAAAATAAAATAAATAAAATAAAGATTTACTGTATTCAAACATAATATAGACAGTTCACATAATCCTATATTTTAACAAACTCTTAATATTAATGTGTTCATTTAAACCTGGCTTCTTGTCAGCCCTTAGCAAAATTTGCCACCTTAACTCTTTTTTCCAACAACTTGTTACACCCATTGGTAAACCTAAACTCATCTAAATGTTCCATAACTGAAACATGAAATGTTCTAAACCCTTCACAAACTAAACTGTGCTTACTCAAATCACTTCATTTATCTTTATCTTTAATGGCTTTTAAATGTTCACAAATTCTAATTCTAAGCGGGTCTAACACCCTTACCTATGTAAAAATGGTGGCAAGTGCTGCATGCATTAATATAAACTAACTTTTTGCTGTTACAATTATAAAAACCTTTTACTTGAAAAATGCTATCTAAATGGGGAAATTGCACAATGTTGGTGTTGCTAATATACCTGCACTGTTTACATGAACCACAGGCAAAAATGCTATCCTTATTAAAATATAACTTAACATTATAAGGATAAAACTCCAGCAATGTCTTAATATTAGCTGGTTTCTTAACAACAAAATGTGGTTGATCACCCAAAATATTAATTAAATCAGGGTTACCAGCAATAATTCTCCAATTAGCCTTCACTATACTTTTAATTACATTGTTGTTGTTTGAAATAGCTACAAGGAGTGCAAAAACCTAATTGTCAGTTTTATCTATTGTACTTTTGTTTTTATTAAACTCTATTCCCTTTCTAAGAATAGGAGGAAATTTATCAATTCTATGCTTTTTAACTTCTTCAGATATATGCAATAAGTCATTCAAAGGATAATTTCTGTCTATAAAATAATCAGTAATGGTCTGAACTTCACAATTAAAGCACTCTTCATCACTGATAATACGAATGGCCCTAATAAGTTGGCCTCTAAACATTTCATTTCATATATTTTGGGTGCCCACTTTAAATGTGTAAATAATTGCTCTTAAAGGTGGCTTTTCAAAATGTATCACTATGACACTTATTAGTCAAATCCATCTGAATGACTACATCTAAAAAGTTAACTGTTTGCCTACCTTTCATAAATTTCAACCATGAAAGGCTTGAATTGATCTCTTGTAAAAACATATCAAATTCAGTTTTACCCCCCCCCTCAAACAAAAATAAAATCATCACTAAATCTCCTGTACCAGTTTACATATTGAAATAACGAATGAGTAACTAAAAAAACTTGCTCCCACCAACAAAATACAATGTTGGCAAAGGAGATAGCCAAGTACGCACCAATGGCCACTCCTACTTTTTGCCGAAAAATATCTATTCCAAAAATAAAAGAATTATTCATCAGCACTAACTTGATAAGAGTCTGACATAAATTATTGGTTATAGTGTCTATATTATTGACCTGATTTTGTATAACCTCATAAATTCTACACCATCTTTGAGGTCTATACCGGTGTATAATGATACAATATCTACAGTACATAGAAACTGCTCATTACCTGTAAACTGATAAAGTCTCATCTCGTCAAGAAAAGACTAAGAATCTTCTCAAAAGCCTGCATAGAGTGCAAGATGAGTGCAGTAGCTCAGGCAGGCAATATGTCTGCCGTGCGATCCAGGAACAGCCGGCAGGGGCGTGCACGAAAGCTCCAGCACTAATCTTGCACAGAATAAGACCTGGTATGCAAATCACCTCATTTGCAGGAGAAATCCATGCAAATGAGGTGATATTGCAATCCAGGAAGCTTGCAATAATCCATGCAAGACAAGTGCAATCTGCAGAAATGTAATCGGTTACTAACTGAGTACAGTTCTGCAAATTCCAAAACAGAGCTATGACAGCTCCAGATAAAGGCTGCATATTATTGAGGAAACATGTCAATGGCCAAGTAGCAGGCCATTGGCATTGCAAACAGTAAAAAAATAAATAAATAAAACAACTTTTACTTCTTTTCACTGATCTTGGCTGTGTAAGCATAGGGCAGCGTCTCACAAAGAGGATCAGGGGGAAAATAATAAAAGAAACTGAAAATGAGCATTCCAACAAAAATCAGTATTCCGCCATGCAAGTCAATGGCAGGTAAAAGACAACTTGGCCAGTGAGTAGTGGTTGCTAAGTGGGGAGCCTCAGTGTGGAGCATATAACTATGCATTAGCAGGCAATCCTATGCAAATGAGGGAAAGTTTAGTGAATCCCAGATTTCCCTAGGGTATGAGGCAGGTCCCAAGAGTAAGACTAGGATATAGGTGGCATCATGGGGAGGGTGTCAGGCATACTGTAAGTGGATTGGAGACCTGTGGCTCAAAAGTGCTCCTAGGTTAGCACAGCTAAGCTAGGGGTGTGTCTAAATCTGCCCCTCACTCTTTACAAATTGTAAGCAGGTGTGCGTGCCATGCACCGGGTTTTACAAGAAGAAAAAGAAGTTAAACAATGAAATAGCAGCTCTGTGCACATATGAGCACTCCGTTTGTGCGGTGTGCACACAAGCTTAAACAGGGAGGCAATGGGAAGGGAAAACAGCAGTCGGAAGGTAATCAAGAAGAACTAGCTTAGCTGACAGGTGAAATGTATCAGAATCAGCCAATTACACAGGCAGCGGACCAGCCCAGCCCAGCACACCACTATAAACTATGCAAACACCTTTCCCCCTTGGTTTTCCCAAACACTCTGCACCACAGGTGTATACAGACAGGGAAATTTTACAAAACAAAAGAAAGAGAAAAATGTTAGGGACTGCTTTTGTTATCATAAACTAGAATGTGCAAGAGGTGGAGGGTGGTGAGGATGTGAATGCTGCTGAGCAACCCACCATGAGGAAATGGAGAAGAGTGTATAGACCAAGGGTAACCTACCAAGGGCTACATGAGCTGGAGATAGTGGAGCACTACAGGGTGGACAGGGACCTCCTACAGCAAATTGTTGAGCTGTGCCGGCCACGCCTCACACACAGAAGTAATAGATTGGAACCCATCCCAGTGGACACAATGGTATGTGTAAGCTTGAGAATACTAGCCACAGGTACATTCCAAAGGCCAACTTGGGATATGATGGGGATGGATTTCACAGGCATCAGTATCCAGGGTACTCCACCAATTCCTGGATGCCATGTCAGCACATGTCGGTGAGTATATATATTTCCCTATCACCCGTGAGGCGTTGGCCAGCAATATGCGTCTCTTCCACCAAATAGCAGAATACCCTGAGGTAGTGGGTGCAATAGACTGCATGCACATATGCATTAAAGCACCAACAGGTGAGCAGGGTACGGTCTACATCAACCGGAAGGGCTTCCCCTCCATCAACTGCCAGGTTGTGTGCGATGCCCAGGGCATAATAATGAATGTGTGTGCTGGCTGCCCTGGATGTTACCATGATTTCCACATCTGGCATCTGAGGCAGCTGTACCAGACATTTGCCAATGGGGAACATCCCACATGGTCACCTAGTGGGGGATGCTGGATACGCACTGGAGCCATGGCTGATGACACCCATCAGAAATGCACACACACCCAAACAAGAATGCCATAATGAGGCACACGCACAAACACGAATCATAATAGAGTGTGTGTTTGGGATGCTCAAGTCTTTGTTCCAGTGCCTGGACACATCTGGTGGAGCCTTGCAGTACTCACCAACTACATATACCCAAATTGTCCTTGTATGTGCCATGCTACACAATATGATCCTGTGGAAACAGCGGCAGCAGGAACAGCATGGGGCAAGGCCACACAGCCCCCCACCAGTGCCAAGGTCTGCACAGGTGCAGAGTGACTCGGAGGAGGAACAACTTGAGCCTGCCCCAGTAGGCAGAAGGAGGCATGCCCAGTACACCCTGGCCTTGGCAAAGAGGCAACACATAGCACATGCACTGACACAGAAAGGACCCAGGGAATGACACCTCTCTCTGACTCGCACAAACAGTAAAAGAGATGCCAAACATGACACTACCTGTGCTCAACCATGTATAGGGAGTGTACTATGTGCATCCGACATAGGCAGCCCTGTAGTATGGCCTCTGAATGAGCCCCATGGTTAACCCCTACCCCAAGCCTACTCAGACAAACTACAGCAGGCCAGCCAGTTGGATGTAAGTTTTGAAGGCTAGGAAATCAGAAACTAATATGTAGGTAGCTAAAGCTAAGATGTGTAGTACACTGGTATTCCTCTAGCCAGCACAATAGGTAAGACTACAGACTGAAATGGTGTACCTGACATACCAGTGCAGTCCTAGCAAATGTGGAAAAGTGTAAGGTATACCCCACCATCCTACTTACACTTATAGTAACAGTCAGGTGTGCCCCCCCTGTGTAGAAATGTAGAAACAGTCAGGTGCCTCCCCCCTATGCAGAAATGTAGTAACAGTAAATGCCAAATGACCAATGTATACCCTGAAGACACAGCATGCTACCTGTTGGTGTACAACACAAAGGTCAGCACCACAGTACAAACTACATGGACTTGATCCATACATGCAATATAGATGGCCATACTGGGCATGCTCACACACAAAAGAATGAAGGCAATGTCAGTCAACAACATACTGAAAGTCCATATTGGGCATGCTCACACACTTAAACACATGAAGGCCATGTCAGCCCACACCAGTGGACCAGACATATCTGGCAGTTGCAGTTCTTAGTGTAGACACATGTCAGTATGCACCACTCCTGCCTTGCACACACATTGGATAGGAATACAGACATATATGTAAGGACAACACTGTATAATAAGCCAAAGGTAGATAGACAAAGATGTGTTGAAGAGGGTGACCGTGACAAGGAGCCATCTGGGCCTGCCCCACCCAGCACACAGCCAAAGGGCCCCAAACACATGAGGTGCAGGTGTCACTCAATGCAGATAATAGCCACCAGTATCTGTCAGCATGACTGCGTGTTGCATGTGCCAGCTGTGCAACATGACTGTACAAGGAAGTAGTCACCTAGTACTTGTATACACGTGCCTGTGGCATATGACTCCATGTGCACCCACATGTGGCATGTCAACCCCTACATGAATGGGTTATGGCCCATGCACACACTGCCATCCCCATAGCAGTATCATGACAAGCCTGCTGAGGTCATCCATTGTGAAATACACCTGTGGGAGAGCTGTAGTCCAGTCATCCCCATGGCGCGTCCCATAACTGTGTACTGCTGTACTGATAAACTGGTTAGGTAGTAGTCCTAACCCCAGACATGGCAACTGTGTGAGTGTGTGTTTGTGTGTGTATCTCTCGGTCTCTGACTGTGTAGAGAGAAATGCTTTGTAGGCTACTCACACTCCGTACAGTTCATATACACAACTTTGGCAAGGCTGCTGATACTCACCTAGAAATACACCTCTGGGGAAATCAGAGTCCAGTAATCTCTGTAGTGCATCCTGTACTGCTGTAGTGTGATAAAGTAGTTAGATACATGTTCTAACCCCAGACCTGGCAACTGTGTCCTTGTGTGTTTGTCTGACTGAGTAGAGCAAATGCTTTTTAGCCCACTCACAACCCGTACAATACATATACTCAACTTTGGCAAGGCTGCTGATGTCACTCACCTAGAAATACACCTCTGGGGAAATCATAGTCCAGTAATCTCCATAGTGCTTCCTGTAAGTGTGTACTACTGTAGTGTGATAAAGTAGTTAGGTAGGTGCTCTCACCCCAGACCTGGCAAGCTGGTGTGTGTGTGTCTGACTGAATAGAGTGAATGCTTTTTAGCCCACTCATACCCCGTACAATACATATACTCAACTTTGGCAAGGCTGCTGATGTCACTCACCTAGAAATACACCTCTGGGGAAATCATAGCCCAGTAATCTCTGTAGCATGTCCAGTAACTACGTACTGCTGTAGTATGATAAAGTAGTTAGGTAGGTGTTCTAACCCCAGACCTGTCAAGTGTGTGTGTGTGTGTGTGTGTGTGTGTGTGTGTGTGTGTGTGTGTGTGTGTGTGTGTGTGTGTGTGTGTGTCTGACTGAGTAGAGCAAATGCTTTTTAGCCCACTCACACCCCGTATAATACATATACTCAACTTTGGCAAGGCTGCTGATGTCACTCACCTGGAAATACACCTCTGGGAAAATCATAGCCCAGTACTCTCTGTAGCATGTCCTGTAACTGCGCACTGCTGTAGTGTAATTTAGAAATGTGGTAGGGTTCCATCTTCACCCATGGCAGTTCTGGATGTTTTGTGTGTGTTCCAATGTCTGTGTATGGAGGAATGCATCATAGGCTACTCACTTGCAGTACACTTCAAATGCCCTACTTTGGCAATCATGCTGACGTCATTCATTGTGAAATACAACTTTGTAGAACAAGGTCTGTAGTAATCCCTGTGGTGCAACCTATAACTGCTCCATGCTGCAGTGATATAGGCCTTGGTGAGGGGGTCAATACCCACACATGTCGGCTGTGGAAGTTGTGTGTGTGTGTGTGTGTCTCACTGTCTGAGTAGGGAGCAATGCGTTTTAGGCTAGTCACTCACAGTACAGTTGAAATGGCCCTCTTTGGTAGTTCTGCTGATGTCATTCCATGTGAAATAACTTTGGGGAAGAAGTACTTCAATAATGTCTGTGGTGTGTACTATAACTGCATAGTGCTCTATGTAGTGCCATTCTGTTGCAGCTTAGAGCACTTCTGAGCATTGCCAGTTTGAATTCGAACATAACTATAGAATGATGTGTGGTTGTCTGTGGAATTTGTGTTGATTATAGTTAAATAACCTGTTTTGGAGGATTCCATGAGGGATCTCAATGTCTTACATGGGCTGGTAAGGGAGTTGTTGGCATCCTTGGATTACCCTTTTTTCTTCAACAGTGTCTACCATCTGTTGTATACTCTGTAAATGGCAGGAGACCACCAGACTGACTTGATTATTTGGGAGGTGAGCGTCGTGGTTCTATGTGGGATGTCAGGAATCATGCACAAGTGGCTGTGCTCATACAGTGCCTTAGTCCAGGATCCATCAGTTGAACCGTCAGCTCCTTTCTCCATGGGTGTCACAAACATTGTCACTTCTGCCTTGAGTAGCATGATGTTGGCCTTCGAGAGGTATTTTATGGACAACCGTATATACATTCCTTTCACATGTTCAGCTTGATTAGCCTATGGTGGGATTACATTGGTGGAACCGCAGTCCCATGTACTGTTGTGATGGCTTAGTGGATAGTTACTGTGACTATAGTGTACAGGGTCCTGGGTTCATGACCTGCAAAGGCAGGTTATTTTTGTTTTGGCCAGAACAGTGGTTAATGCATACAGACTAATTAGGGCAATTTAGGTCAGTCACACTCAATACAATTAAAATGCCCTACTCTGGCAATCCTGCTGATGTCAATCACTGTGAAGTACATCTTTGAGGAAGGGATACTCCAGCAGTCTCTGTGGTGCATGCTATAACAGTATAATGCTGTAGTGTGATATAGAACCCTGGTAGGGGTTCTATTCTAACACATGGGAGTTTTGGACGCTTTTGTGTCTCTACCTATGCCTGTATAGAGAGCAATGCATGTTTGGCTAGTCACACTCACTATAATTCATTCGCCCAACTTTGGCAGTCCTGCTGATGTCACTCACTGTGAAATAAACCTGTGGGGAAAGAATACTCCACTAATCTCTGTGGTGCGTTCTATAATGGCATAGTGCTGTAGTGTAATAACTAGTTAGGTAGGGGTTCTAATCCCGGATGTGACAGGTGTGTGTGTGTCATAATGTGTGGATGTTTGACATATGTGGTTGTGAGTGTGTTTTTAAACATTCGTATATGGTGCCCCTAGCATAATTCATAATATCCACTGTGCAGAGATAACAGATGTGATATCAGTACATAGTCAGTCACAGGTTCGATACCCTGGACTGGTAGGTGTGTGACACAAACATGCTTACCTTTTACTCTCCCAACCCACCCTGGCTTATATTTGCCTCTGTCTGCCTCTCTCACTCCCTCTCTGGTGGATGTGGAGACTTACACCTGCTTTGCTTAGGCAGCAGCATGTGTATTGTCAGTGATGCTCATGATCAGCTGATGGCTTCTGCACAGATTACAGCCCTCCTCTAGCTGATTGCATGTGGAACAGCTGTGGTAACATTCCCATAGCCAATTGCATGGAAACACACTCTAATATCTAGGAACATCATGTTGGTGTTGGACCTTTTCATTCACTGTGAGCAGGAACTAGATCTGTTGTTTAGCAAACAACATCACAGATGGATTGGGGACTTACCTTTGACAACATAAACTGTGGAAACAAGCCAATACACACAGGAGGGGGATATGCCTGTCCTGACTATAGACTGCAAATGCTGTTATACTGCAGTTGGGGTAATATTGGTTTAACAGGGTGTGTGTGGATATGGCTGTCCAACATGTTTTAATACTTGTCAATCCCCATCTGCAAGGTCATCTGCAGACTGGGCAGTTTGTGGTGCCTTGTGTTCCTTGTGTTACCCACAGAGCACCTATCTCTCAACTGCAGAAGGTAGTGTGAGGATTGCAGTCAGTAGATGGTGACAGCTGTGAGAGGTACTGACATCATATCCCTCATAAGACATATGTTGCATTATACCCTGTTACGACAGGAAATGTATGGTCATCACAGTGACATGTCAATAATGGCCCTGTGTTTGTGCCTCCAGCCACAACCCTGTCAACCTTTGTACATATGTCATGCAGTAGGGGGTGCATATATTATGTACACCATATTAATTGACAGCATAGCTGATAACAAGCCAGCCAGATAACAGACTGCTGGACATGCTGTGTATAGTAATGGCTTTTACTGAGGACATGACTTGGACAGTCTGTGGTTGTGTGTACAGTACTGTTGTCTGTGTACATAGGGCAGGAGTCTGCAACCTTCAGTATCCCAGGAGTCATGTCTGTCCCCTCACCCATCAAAGTAAAGTCACTGGGAACCACAACAGCTAATTGACACTTAATATGAAGATAACACTGCATATACGGTTTCAAATATTGTTATACTATATATGACAGAACTAATTGTATCAGAGCAATACTTAACATCCATCCATGATTGTGTTCCTATGTTGGCCCTGGTTGATCTCTATGTGTGTTTGTGTGCGGGTGCTGCATTATAGTGTCCATTAATCCTCAGAGGTACAGGAAGCCAGTACAGCAGGTTGTTAGAGCCACATGTGGCTCCAGAGCTGCAGGTTGCAGACCCCTGAGTTATGAATTTGAAGTCAATCTGTGTATTGTGCATATGTACCTTGGGCAGTGCATAGACTACTGTAGATGCAATTGTTCTTTGTCCTGTACTATGTCATGTTACATGCTGCCCCAGAGTATGGTACCTTATTTGCTCACATGTCTGTAGGGCCAGGCACATGTGTCCCATACCACAGACAGTCAAGGGACCTACCTGTGCCATGACCAGTGTATGTACAGTTACTGTGTGAGTGGTACATATGAGAATGGTGTTTATCAGATGGTCATTATACTGTCATATTAAGCTTGTGGAATCATATACCCTGTTCTGGAATATGACTGCAGAACATCCTACTGCTGACACATGTACACCTACAATACAACTGGATAACATTATAGAGACCGCAACCAAGCAGTGTACCTAACAGCTGTAATGCATCATTGCCTGGTGACTACACTACCTGACAAATGTGCCTCACACCCTACCCCCTACAACATGTTACACTGCAGTACTGTGCTACACTGTTGTACAGTCACCGTGTGCATCAGAACCATATCAGCCTGTCCCTGCATCGATGGTATGGATGACAGGGATGGGGCACAGGTATCATCATATGCACAGGGTGTGGTGTTGGTTTGCCAGAGGCCAAGCGTGGCTCATACATTTGATACCATGTGTGTGGGTGAGAGGTGTACTCCAGGGAGCTGGTCGAGGTGATATGGTGCGTGTAGGTATGAGGTTGCCCTAGGTGTGTTTTTGAGAGGGTGTGGGTATGCCTGCACACAGTTCTGCCATGTGGCTGCCCTACACAGTTGTTTATGGACAGCTGCAGACCATACCTGGCCGGGTGTGCAGTTCAATCCCTCTGGCCACGGACATGTGGACTGCACCTGCCAGGTGTTCCACGGGCATGTCAAGCTACAGCCCTTGATGTGCTACTCTCACCTGTAGATGACATTTGTCCGCAGGTACCAGGCCCTCCTGGGACTGGCCAGAACTACATGTATGTGGCCTGCTGTGGTGTGGTGTGGACAGCACCCCCCCCGCACTGCCGGGGGTGATACTACCACTACAGGAGCTCCTTGGTGTCCTGCCATGTCCACGTTGACTACCAGCTGATGATATTGCAGCCCTATGTCCACACGGATGTCGCACCACTCTCACCACATGTTCTAGCATGGACAGACCATGGTCAATGAGGGCCATCATCTCATCAGACCGTCTATCCATGAACGCAGTTACTCCACAGATGGCACTAGCAAGTTCACGGGTGTTGTCATTTGATGATGTGAGAGTAATGTTCTGTACGTGCCTGTGCCGCCATGACAACCTGAAACATGCATCTGGTGGTAGCACCTATGTTGCCTCTGCCAGGGGCATGGTGTCCAGTTGCCCAACCACGAGCACCCAGGGACATCTGTCTATGTGGTGCCCTGCTGGACAACTGGCTATGCTTGCTGCAACCAGACACATAAGGCATGGTCACCACACTTTCCTGTGCACTTACACTAAATGTCAACTGTCCCTCCACTATGGCCACTGGTGATAGGGTGTGTATAGGCACTGAAACTGTGTGCGTGGGCGTGGTGGTTAAAAGGGGGATGTCAAATGTATGTGAAGTGTTGTCCCCTGACAATCCTACCTGTGTCTCACCATTAGTATCATCATCATCATCATCATCATCATCATCTGTGTCTGTATGGACACCTAAATCAGATCGGCTGCAGGAGGGAACGTGACTCACCTCACCACCTGTGGGGGAGAAAAATAAACCCACTTTAAGACCTGTACATCCTTGCCTAACAGCACACACACAAACACACACACACACACACACACACACACACACACACACACTCACACACACACACACACACACACACACACACACACACACACACACACACACACACACACACACAGACACACATGCACACACACACACACAGACACACACACACACACACACACACACACACACACACACACACACACACACACACACACACACACGCACACACACACACACACATGCTTTATACCTACCTGTCAATGGCTTTACAGTCAGTCCCGCTTGTATGTCCATGTGTTACCCCACCCTGCATCACACTTGCTAACATGCATACATTGATACCACTCATTAACATTACATTCCTACAAATAGCCACACAAGCAAACACAACATAAGCCCTGTTGCTACTTTACCTGCCTGACCTGTGTGTGGTGGATTTATATGGCCTAACTGCTGTAATTCGATATGCACCCTCTGTATGGCCGGAAATGATGTGCATGGCCCCAATATGTGTGGGGTACTATGTTGCATTCATAATACCTCCCACTGGTCTGTCATGAGTATGTAAAGCTCAGTACATGCCTGATATGCTGCTCCGTGACAATTGTAATACTTGGATACACTTCCTGGTGTTGACTAGTACTTCTACAATCCATCTGTAGAGCTGCATACATGGGCTGTTGGTGACCTCTCTGCTGACTGCAGTATTAAGTGTGTACCTGGAGTCTACCTTCCCTTTGGATGCCTGTGCCATGCTACAGACCATATTATACTATTTGCTGTCCTGTGAACACACACATGAGAGGTATTTCTAGTGTGTAATGTGTCAGTCCATATCCATGTCCTGCACGGTCATACAGGGAGGTACAACCGTCTGAATACACCAATATCACACGTACATACGTGGCCACACACACAAACACACACATGCACACACACATCCTACATGCATCTACCTTCCTCACGTTTAACAGAGTGACCCTGCATGCAACCTAAATAATCACCAAGAGGAATGCACACACATACAAGTGAGGTTGCACATTGATTGTACACACAGTCACCCTATTACCCATCCATCAACATGCAGAACATATGGTACAGAACAGCATGCAGTTAAGCTATAGTCAATTCATGCTAGCAATGGTATACATGTGTGTGATGCTTGTGCTGTGTCACTAGGTGATGCCCCTTCCCCTGGATACCACTGCACCTGTTCTGCACCCTGCCATGTACTGTTTGCCACAACTCACAGGTGTACAACCCATAGTGGAATGTGTAGTACTGTGTCAGTTATGTCATCTTTACTTCTCACAGCCCCTATGTTTTTCAGCAACACATACATGGGATGATATGTGGACAGTTGTCATTGGTGAATGCCTGATGTACAGCTGTCAACATAAACAAACCATGTATAACCACTGCAATAACTTTACACTGAGAACCATCAGTGCATACTGTGGCTATGGGGGGTGCACACACCTTTATGTATTTCACACACACAACCATGATCTGCCATGAGACCAAATCACTGCATATCTTAGCAGTTCATGTGCCTAGTTTGTCACATATGTCCTGTACTTTCACATACAGTGTCTACAGATGGTGTTAGGTGTGCAGCTGCTGACCACAATGCATACACATCATGTGGGCATATCTGTGCACACCCCTATCATGATGGTTTATTACACCTCTTGTGTGTACTACAGCAGTCATTGCTCCTAGCAGGGGTATACCAGCATGGGCCATGTGCATTTGCCAGTGTATGTTCAGTCTGCACTACACATGTCCCCCTTTTCTGCATGATTCCAAGGTGTACTCATGTGCACATCCCATGGTGTTCACTCACTGCCATCATTATTGCTGTGTGTGTGTAGGGTTATGGCTGCCACATGTCCTGACCCTGACTATGTACAGAGAGTGCCATTCATACCATCCTTAGTTTCCCAGCTGCAGTGCACTGGTGGGTCATGCTGTGACACCCCCTCCTTCTGCTCTTATGCAGATGCATGACAAGTAAGTCCTACACATGTGTGTCACTTTGCAGTGTCCCATACACTGAACACCACATGTTGCTGCCTAGACCCAAATGATAATGTGGAGTACTGTAATGCCTTATGCCATAGTGCAACTCTGCAACAGTTGCCATTGTCCTACAGGTATATACACTGCTGTTGCACTGTATATGGGTGTTGTTCAGAACATGTCAGTACAACAGACCATGTCTACCACCAGTACGTTACTCCCTGTGTACACATTCCACAATGACAGGATGTTAGCATGCAGCTGTCTGACATACCCTTCCAATATCTCCGTCATGCTTTCCCCTGTGAGACTGTGTATTTCACAGCAACAATACATGCACATGTACAGCATGCATTTCGGGTAGGTGTGTTAGAGGTGTGCATGGCATATACCATCACCATTACATACTTGTTGTATCTACATAAAACATACTCACCAGCTACAGGTTGCTGTCTTGTTGTTATTCCGGAGGGACCTACATAAGAGGGTGAAAGAAGAAAGGTAAGTGGCCACAACTGTGGCAGTGCTACAGGCTGGGTGCAGTATTACCATACATCAATGGTACATTCCCACAATTCTACCAAATCTGGACATCTGCTTATCACTACACTGCAGCAACACAATATATCTATGACATGTCAGATATGCATGTTCTACTTGTACCAATGGGGATGTTTACACAACAATCATCTACTGATGTGCTCTGTGTACTTACCTGCATGCTCCTCGGCCGTTGTGTGGGTGACACCCACCTCCACGATGTATGGCAGTTGTATACTGTTGGGACGGGCAGGTGCCACAAGGCTGGCCAGAAGCTCCTCCACATGTGTCAGTGGGGATGGATGGCATGGCCCCCTCCCTGTGGCAAGGTGGCCCCACCCAGCAGCATGGCGCCAGATATGGCGAAGCGGGTCACTGCAACAATGCTGGACCTGCTCATATGTGCAATTGTGATGTCCAACATCATTGACCCTGTGGAATATGTTGTTCCACAGGGCAGACCACTCCTGCAGCTCATGTGCATGCCTGCCAAACAGCGCAGCATAGTGCTGGATCATGTATGTGAACAATATCTCGTTTTCTTCATTTGAGAATGCAGGCAAACATATATGTGCCATAGGGTCTGAAAGACATAAAGATGTACACAGGTCTGAGCAACTCATACAGCAAGGTTACCACAGTTCTTAATACACATCTCCATCAACCCCCACCATATCAGCTTCAACTGACTGTACACACAACTCATTAGTTATGGCGACAGCTTAACTAGCAGTTGGACAGATATTGTATTGTACCCACCTTCTGCTATGTGATTGTAGCCATGTCCCCTGTGTGGACACTATCATTGCTGGCCTGCTGCACACTATTCACCTGCATGCCATTGTCAGGGCTACTATGGTTACATGTATGCCACTGTATGGCTGATCTGTGATTGCTACACATCTTGTCAGTCTGTGTTATTGGGGATATCTGTGCATGGTGTTTGAGATGTATCAGGGTTGTGTAGACTTTTACTACCACCATATGTTCTATAACAGTGACACAATAACACTTATATGTTCTATTGGCCAGCAGATCCATCTTTCCACAACCATCTGCCCATAATACCTGGCCACATCACATGTGTGTCCCAACATGGGGCCTCCTCATGTACTGTTACAGCAACACCAGCAAGTGGACCCTCCAGGGAATGTTGTCCCCTCCCCAGGGCACACAGACATGTTCCTGTCCCCTGGGCTCAGGTCTAGGGTCAATGCCATACCGGCCTCCACAGACACATGAGGGATGTATTACATCAGTCTGAAGGACACAGTGCACATTTACTGGGCCAACATGCTCATCCTGGTCAGCCTCCAGACCAGGCACCTTAAGGATGTGGACTGCTGTTGTAAGTAGCACTGAGTGGGAGGCTTGTTCCCATTGTGGCTATTTTGGGGCTCATGGGTTGTTCACATCACAGAACACACACACACACACACCATCCACGATGTTTAGCCAACACATGTGTCACATACCACCCCTGTAGACTGTCCTCTATATCTACCACTCCTGACCACCTCCACATGTGTAGCTGCCATACTTCCCCATATTCCCATTACATACTTCACAGATGGGGGCTATGTGATGGCAACAAGGGAATAACATGTGACATACCCCTCCATGGTGCACACACTGCCAACTGTAGATATCTGTGTGTATTACTATGTGTACTGCTGCCTTGCACATAGCACGCATCACTGTGGTAGTAATATAGGGGACATGTCTGTACAGACATATATGTTTGTGTGTGTGTTTGTATTTATGTAGACATGTGCATATAGGTATATATCTATATATGTGTAAATATATGTGATGTATATATGTGCACATATATATGTATACACATGGGTATATATATATTTCTGGACATACATGCTGATATAAATATATATCTTTATATATTACATATGTGACATATGTACACATATGCATACCTTTATGTGGGGTACATTCAGACATCAGCTCCACAATCTCACCACACCTTCCTGCACAGCTGCAGTGTTCTGCCTTGCTCCAACACAGACAGGTGCCACATATGCAATTGGCCTGACATTAGTGGGGTATATGTACACGCCTATTGCAGGTAAGCATGTTACACACCTATGGCACCCTGGCATGCTGCAATACAGATTCACCTGAGTATCCTGCAAGTGATGGCCTGTGTCTGCCACGTGGCCATCATAATATGACTGTTTGTAAGCTTCTGAGTGACCAGGCCTCTCTGTGTTGGACGGATGCCTTCTAGTTTACATTTGTTTCATAGAACTAGCCAGTTTTTCAGTTGCAACACTCAAGTCTATTTCCTTGATCTCAGCAGTTGTTCACAACTCAATTTAAGTGCAAATTAAGCTACCAATTACTACAGCACTCAACTTTCTTCACTTGTCCTGATGGACACAATTTTTAGTACTTAATAAATAGGCACATATCCAGGCATGTGTAAGGGTCAAGTCCCAGTGTTTTCTCCTGTCTAGCTGCTGAATCTGGCCATCTTGGGGCAATGCAACTACTGACTTATGTACACAGACAATCCTCTCCTCCTACCACCCAACAATACAATGTGTGAGACATGCAGTTATATAGCCAAACTGGAATCAAAGCTCTCTTCACCCAAGACTGGACTAGACAGTCAAGAGGAGTAGATAAACACTTGCACCACACCACACTCATCACATAGTCCCTGAAAAAGCTACACCACCAAAACA
This sequence comes from Protopterus annectens, assembly GCF_019279795.1. Classification (NCBI taxonomy): domain Eukaryota; kingdom Metazoa; phylum Chordata; order Ceratodontiformes; family Protopteridae; genus Protopterus; species Protopterus annectens. Next base: position 676,566,139 of record NC_056739.1, on the reverse strand, counting down.
CACACATAGAAACACAAACACACACCTACATTTGAGTAGGCTCTCAGTAAACACCTGGCTAAGCAACATGGACCTCCAAAACAGAAACACAAGCAACCTCCACCCCACAACACAACACAACTGACACATAGCCCACAAAGCCAGTGTGCCACTCAACCACAGCACATAAGGCATAATAACAAACCCACCACTCTAGTCATAGCTGACTCTATAGTCAGGCACACTGATGTTCCACTCACCAGGCTACACAAGGAGAAAGTTACTGTCAGCTGCCTGTATGGTGCCAGGAACCAACGCATAATGCATGCACTCAGGTCACTCCACAACAAGTACAAATATGACTCTGTCATTCTCCATGTGTGTGAATGACCTGGACTATACCTCCCTGGACTACATGATAAGGGACATGAAGGAGCTGTCCAATCTTCTAGCCCAGGCAGGTATGACCCTAGCCCTGTGTAGCATCTTGCCATCACCCAGAATGATACCACGGTACAATAACAAAATGATTAACGTCAACAATTGGCTAAGCTTCATGTGTCATTCTAAGGGGATCAAGTATCTGTCTGCCTGGAATATCATGATGGACAAACCACAATGCTTTGCCAGAGATGGCCTACACCTGTCGCCCCTGGGATTCCCGGTACTGGCTAAGGCTGTCGACACCTTTATAGTGCCTTTCTTAGGTAGGGTTCAAATGACAAATTCACCACTGTAACCGGTACAAGCAAGCAAAATCTAAGGGTATTGCTACTCAGTGCTAGTTGTCTACACCTCAAAATGCATTCACTCGAGGCACTCCTTAGAATGGAGAACACTGACATCTGCGCAGTGACAGAGACCTGGTTCAAGGATGCAGAGAGTACCCCTGCATTACCAGGCTCTAATTCATACCACACCTTTTGGCCACCTAACCTGGACCATAACACTTAAGGTGGAGGTGTGTCCATATTCACTGAGGATATCCACACCTCCAGGCTAGTTGTTCAGCATAATGCATCCGAGATTATCCAAGTACAGCTATGTCTGAGCAAGGCCACAATCCAAATTGTTGCTTGCTACTGATCACCCGCCATGCCCCAGGATTTCCACTCCTCATTTCATGATACAGTGGAAAACATTAGGGTACAACCTAACACCCTCATAATGGGTGATTTCAAGTACCCCACCATTAACTGTGAAAAGTTGTCATGTACCAATCCTTGTGCACAACGTTTTCTGGAATTCATCAATTCCAGTGCCTTGGATCAACTTAGCCACAACCACACCAGGGGCAGCTATATCCTAGACCTGGTCAATACTAACATGCTAAACTGGTGCTCTACACCACAGGTCAGTTCCTCGTTGGTCAGATCCAAGCACAAGCCCCAATCCCCATTAGGGAATCCACTATTAATACTTTTTGCAAAGCCAACTTCACACTTCGTAAGACAAATGTGGGAAACTTCAAGACACCCATGCTGACAGACAATAGAGGTATGACTGCTGAATCCTACACAAATGCACTTTATAAGCACTTACACAAGTGCATGGATCATGCAATCCCTAACAAAACAAAGATGCTATCCTCCAATGAAATGGAAGCCAGTCTGGTAGTCCCCTGCCATAAACAAACTCTACAACAGAAGAAATACACTGTTGCAAAACAGAGTAAAACCCCATGATTGGAGGAAGTCTCTGGTCAGCCTCAGTAAGAAGCTTGGATCCCTCATAGGGTCCTCCAAAGCTAGCTATGTATACAAAATCTCAACTGACTCTGAGGACAACCACAAAGCATTCTATAGCTATGTTAAGACTCTCAACATCAGTACTCACATCTGCTCTGTCTTATAGCACACTTGCACTAAATATACAGAACCCACTGATATTGCAGATAGGTTCAGTGCTGCCTTTACCCACCTCTCATAACCTAAGGGGACCATCTCTATAGTAGAAGAATGCAAAGTTCCTGTACTCATGGCTGCACAGGGAAGCACACTCTCCAAAGGCAAGAACACAACATCCATGGCACCTGACAACATCCCAGGCTGCATTCTACTTGAACTACAAAACGAACTGGCATACCACCTAAGTACCATGTTCAATCATAGGCTCATCTCAGGCTATCTGCCCACTGAATGGTGCAAAGCAATGGTTATCCCACTCCACAAAGGGGGAGCCACCACAGACCACAGGACCTACCACCCCATTAGCCTGATGAGCATGGTCTGCAAGGCTATGGAAGGTATCGTCATGGAACATATAAACAATGACATTGGTAATCTCCAAACTTTGGACCTCACCCAGTTTGGGTTGGTAAAAGGCAGATAATGTCTCCTACACCTGATAGGCTTCTTGGAAGTGGTCAACAAACTGTAGATGAAGGTAAGGTAGTTCACACAGCCTATCTCAATCTCACCATTCCATTCGACATGATCACCCACGCTGGAATTTTATAGAAACCCACTAAACTAGGTATACATCTGTATGTGACAAGATGGGTTGCCAACTGGCTCACTGACAGAACCCACACTGTGAAGGTAGCAGACTTCAAGCCTGACATCAGATCAGTAACAAGTGCAGTACCACAGGGTTCACTGCTGGGTCCTCTCCTGTTTGGTATCTACTTCTCTGATGTACATGCTAACAGAGAACGTCTTTGGCTAATGAAGTTCACAGATGACTGCAAACTAGGAGCCATATTTGACACTCCAGACAATGTGGACATCCTACAAAAGGGCCAGTAAGTGTATTGTCATCCCTTTTGGTGAAAACTCTGTCCCCATGAACTAACACATAGGCAGTAGTCAACCTAACCCCAAAAGTGTGATGAGACCTTTGGACACAGGTGGACAGCATTCTCTCCTTTGATAATTACATCACCAGAGTAGTCAGGGAATCCTTCTACATGGCACACCTCATCACAAAGGATTTCTCATCCAGGGAAAATAGGCCATTGTTCCACTCTAGTCGTCACTCATTAGACCCATTATAGAGTACAATGCCCCTATTGGTATGCACCTCACAAGGCATGTACAACAGCTGGAACGGCCACACAACTACCTCACACAGAGGATTACCAACCTCAAACAGATGCCCTACACACACTGTGTCATTAAACTGCAGATTTATCACCTACTCAGAGGCGATTGCTGCCTAACATATACAGCTATGTCACACCCAGCGCTTTTGGACATGCTCCACTTAAAGTTTTCCCAATCCCTCTGAGCTGCACGCTGTACAGTCCTACACCTTGTCACCACAATAAACAACACATGCTGGAGGGATACATTCCAGTCCCAGATACTTCCCATACTGTTGAACTAACTACCTATCTATATCAAACAATGCTCCTCAGTAGCACTCTTTCAGTCAAATCTGGATGACTGGCAGGGAGATAGGGATTTCACACCAGGGATCACTTCTGTGGTTCTGCTTGACAGTGGCACAGGAGACTAAAGTTTGTGGGTGGCGAAAGCCAGGGTAACTATTGGCTAGGCTTCTATAGGCCCTAGGGCCAATAGCCTAGTACCTACCTCCAAATCTATGCACCTATGATGGCATTACGTCTACCACCAGCTATTGGCCATGTAATATACATACTTCCAATTACACAACACACACTATGATGGCTTACATCCTGTCAGTGCTGACCTGCACAGTTAAGGGCTATGGCCCATTACCCACAGGGACAGACACTACTGACCATCGCAGTTGTTCAGTTGAACATCATCACAACAACACATGATGGCACAAATAGCTATTTAAAACTTATCTATCCCATTATGATGGACCAGGTACTACATTCTATCACATGTATATATACTTCACATACCTCGTTTTGGACAGATGTCTAGTTGAATAGCAGCTGGCTAACTGGCTGTGACTTAAGTTTTTAGTTTGCCAAGCTTTTTTTTGGTTTTGGTTTTGGTTCTGGTACTGGTTCCCTCTATCTCTCCTTCTCTCTCCAGTAAATGGATTGAGCTGCTTTGAATGAATTGCATCCTGGCTTTAGTAGGTGATGTACATGATCAGGTGATGGCCTCTGCACCAATCAGTGTCTTCCACTTGCTAACTGCATGCAGCTTGCTGTGTAGTACTTCCAATTACCACTGTCATGGCAACCAGCTACAATATATCCCTACATTGTGTGGGCATGGTTCATTTACCTTTCCTGTATGATGGACATCCTCCTGTGTGTGGGCATTAGTGTAACCTACAGCAGGTAGCAATATCTCTTACAGGAGAACCAGCATACTCAGGCCAGCTACATATATTTTGGTGTTTCCAGAACTGCAGACAGAGTGTGAGTAGAGTTGTGTTATCCTTTGTATAGTACTGGTGTTACAGGGTGTGTGTGTACATATTAGTTTACCTTGGAATGCAGTCTGTCTGCATAGCTCTTAACTGTGAGCCTATCCTAATGTTGGCCAGAGTTGTGCCTATCATGTTTTGTCTGTCCACCACACAGGTCCTGTGTCAGATATTTTACTGGCAGTGTGTGTGTTGAGTGCTATCAGTACAAGGCTACATCCACTGAACTTTCTAACATAAATCCCCTGACTACGGGTATGTTGCAGACTATCCTGTAACACCAGCAACTTGCTGAGTGCATGGCAACAGCTGTCCAGATATAGGCCTGTGTTCCAGCCTCTGTCCTACACCTACATACCAAGCTTTGTGTGGGTATCAGGGGTGAGCTGACTTAAGGTATCTGGACATACAGTACCATAAACTTCACCTATATTTGTATTACGTACATTAAGTGGATTGATGCAGGCCTATTCCCTCCTGCCATACAGAGTGTTCTGATAGTCAGTGGGCTTTTGATGGTGTTGGTTATGGCTTGTTATGTAACAGTTACGTCCCATTTGGTCAACTGACGTGTTTACCACCTCCTGAATCTGTACAGAGTGTACATGGGCTGCTGAACTGTACACCTGCATTACTTACTGTACATTGTTTGGTATCCTGGGGCCCAGTCTATCTTTACTACTGTCACATCTGCAGGTCTTGGCATGAACAGCAACAGTTGTGGTCCTTTCCAGAATACAGTATTAGTATACCTGTTTCACATTTGCATTACCCTGTTTATATGGATGTAAGTGTCTGAACAGCTATATGACATGGCATCTAAAACTGTTATTGTACACAGATAAAGGTGTTCCATTTATACAAACCTGTGTGTGGTGTTTTTTCCTATAACCTCTCTGTGGGTATATGTTGCAGGTGACAATTGTCATTTGTATAGGTGGCCCATATGGTGTCCAGGTGTTCAGGTGTTAACTGTAGGCATAGTGGCTGTTCCATATTGTGTGCACCTTCTACATATGTATCTTACTGTACATATCTCTGAGTGTGTATGTGTAGTCACATGTATATCTATATGTACAATATATATGTATATATATATATATATATATATATATATATATATATATATATATAAACTATATTGTATCTGCATATATATGTCTGTGTATATTTATCCTGGGGCTGTTGATGGCTTCCACATTTTACATTTCTTATGGGAGCCAGACTGTACTGCATGATATGTTATCATTACCAGCCTGACATTGTGTGTATATATATATATATATATATATATATATATATATATATATATATATATATATATATATATATATACATATATATATAGCTACATATATAGGAGATATATAAATTTATTTATTTATTTATTTTATTTTACATTTGTTGACTGGGATAGTCCAACTGGATATATGTCTATTTTCAGTGGAGGCCCGGGGAGAAAAGCTCCAAGGAGACAAATTTACAGACATACAGATAATTCTAGGATACATATTTCATCTAGGCCTATTAGGTATGTAGTTGGGCACACATAAAGGTATTAAGCATCAGTGAGGTACAGTTGAAAGTAGGTCTATAAACAACAATACATAGTGCAGACTAACACAGATATGCCATAATTCTTCAGCTGTGGTATACAATTTTATGAGGGTAAAAACATGAGATATTTGTTAAGCCAAAAATTACAATAGTATAGACATGGCACAAGCATTAGTCTGGTGAGGAACAGGGACATAGCCATTTTATGCTGAGGTAAGATTTGATAGTAATTTTAAATTTAGAAAGGAATGCTTCTAGGGTTAAGGATGTAGGCAGGGAATTCCAGATTTTGGCTATATACAAAGAGTATAGGGAGTCTCCAGCATGGTTGTGAGATCTGGTAACTGCTAACAGTAATTCATTTGTGGAGCGGAGTTGCCTAAGATAAGAATAGTGTTGGATTATGTTTCTTAATGAAGGTGTTGTGCTTGGATGACTGAGTAGCTTGTGTGTGATAACCAGCTGGTTATAGGTTAGTAGGTTTGGTAGTTCAAGCCAACCCAATTGCTTTAGGTTTTGGCACTGATGTGTTCTGAAGGAGCTGTTGTTGGCAAATTTGGCTATCTGATTATAGCAGAAGGTCAATTTATTGGTTTCTGTTTTGGATAGGTTGGTCAAGATTGGTGATGCATACAGTAGATTTGAGAGAAGGTGTGTTTGTGCTATTGTAGTTCTAGCATTCTGGGTCAGGAATGATTTGTGTTTGTAGAGACTTCCCAGCTTTTTGTTAGTATTTTTTATGGCGAGATTAATGTGTTCATCAAATTTGAGCTTGTTATCAATAGTAATACCTAGAAGCTTTGTCTGTTAGTCAGGTGAAATAGGGGTCCCGTTTATTGAGTGGATAGTAAAGGAGGAGGTGGGGGGGCAGTAGTGATTGAGGGATGAAATATGAGGAGATTAGTGTTTTTGGGGTTGAGTATCAAGGCATTCTCAGTAAGTCAGCTTTTGACTGAGTGAAAATTTTCCTGGGTTTTTTGTGTAGGTCTGCTAGGGTAGGGGCACTGCATATTATAGTAGAATCATCTGTGTATTGGATAAGGTTTGAACTATTTACAGCTGAGTGGAGATTGTTAGTAAAAATTAAGAAGAGTATGGGGCCCAGTATAGATCCCTGAGGTACACCAAGTGTCACAGTTAAGAGTGGAGACAAGTCATTGTTCCATAGTACTGCCTGTTGTCTATTGCTGAGGTAGTTGTTAAACCAGGAGATGGACAATTTATCTGGGCCTAAGATAGAAAGGTGGGAGATTAGTTTATCATGATTAACCATGTCAAATGCCTTTGATAGGTATAGGAAGAGGACTGCAGAAAGCTTACCATTATTTCTGTTGTGGTTAATGGTATCAGTGAATGCTAGCAGGGCAGTGGTTGTGCTACGACCTGGACGGAACCCGTGTTGGGTTTGGGATATGAGTTCTTGATTAATAAGGTGGGTCATTAATTGTTTGTGAATACATTTCTCCAGTATTTTAGCAAGTGGGGATAGGATAGCTATTGGTCTATAGTTAGATATATCATAAGAATTGTCCCCTTTATAAAGGGATATAATATAGGCCGCTTTCCAGATCAAGGGTACTGAGCTTTCAGAGATGGATCTGTTTATTAGGACAGAGACTGGTATGGCTATTTCAGTTGCTGCCAGTTTTAAGAATTTGTTGGGGAGGGAGTCTACTCCTAGTGTTGTTGGTTTTAATTTAGAGAGCAATTTTCTTATGTAAGAGGTTGGGGTGGGTTGAAGCTTAAAAGTTGGACTGTTATTAGGTTTGGAGTCAACAGTAGTGGTTTTGGTATGAGTTTGTTTTTGTGAAAGGGCAAGTATGGTCTCAGTAAAGAAAGCATTGAATGATTCAGCTATGTTTTCTTTCATTAACCCTGTTGTTGGGGGTGGAGTGGTGATTTATCCAGGGTATAGTAACCTGTTTAATCCTGCCCAGAATTTTTTTGGGTTGTTCATGTTTTAATTTTGGTGGTTGATAAAGTAATTTCTTTTATCTTGCTTGATTAATTTTTTGGTTAGATTTCTAATCTGTTGGTATGCTTGCTGTGTACTTGGAGTTTTGTTGGATCTCCAGGTTTTCCAGGCTCTATTCCTTTCTGTTATTTTTTGTCTTGTTTCCCTAGTTAACCATGGAACTGTGTTGGCCTTAACTCTGGTAGCTCTTTCAGAAGCATGCCTATTTAGTATTTCTAGAAATGTGGAGTTAAAGTGATTGGTGGCTTCATCTAGAGGCAGGTAATATAGTTGGGACCAGTTCTAGAGTTTTAGGTCATGTAAGAAGTTTGGTAGGTTAAAGTGTTTTTTGTTCCTAATTGTTTGGAGTATAGGGGTTTGGGGGTGGTGGGAGTTATGTTTAAGTAAGAAGGTAGCCTGATGGTCGCTTAGTGAGTCAGGAAGTGTGCCTGCTAGGTAGGAAGAAGGAATTTTATTTATTAAAATCCAGTCTAGAAGAGTTTCTTTTTTACTATTGTTGGTTACTCTAACAGGTTCTTTGATTAGTTGAGAGAAGGAAGCTAGGTTGATATGATTAGTGGGAGCTTGCGAAGAACATGTGACCAGTCAATATTAAAGTCCCCTAATACAAAAGTCTCATGTGGCAAGGTTTGTGATAGCCCTTGTAATAAACTTTCCATGATGGAGATATTAGTGCCTGGGGGGATATAACCTGTTACTAAGTTCATAGTTTTGTTGTTGCCTATCTTGAGATTAGTCAATAGTATTTCTGCTTTGTCCAAGGGAGGTATTGGTAACTCAGTTTTAGCTATAGTAAGTGTATTTTTGTAAAGCAGGGCAATGCCACCACCCTTCTTTTTCAGTCTATCTTGTCTAAGGATACTGTATCCAGGTGATAGGATTTCTGTATCTTTGGTAGTGGGCTTTAGCCATGTTTCTGTTAAACAGATTATATCAGGGTGATATTGTGTAATTAGACTATGAAGTTCATGTATTTTATTGTTTAAGCTCCTGATGTTTTGATTTAGGAGTAAACTATTTGCTGGCCTGATATTAATTTGGGTGGGTTTAGGAAGCTGTTGTGTTTTAAAGATATGAGTGTAAATGTAGGCATTTGCATGTATATATATATATATATATATATATATATATATATATATATATATATATATATATATATATATATATATATATATATATATATATATATATATATATATATATATAGATATATATATGTGTGTGTGTGTGTGTGTACATATATCGATATGTTGCATGTGTTTAGATATTACATTACATACAAATGCACATACATATACCTAATTAAATAAATTTCCTGTACTATTGAATGACTGTGCTGGATGATATGTTTTTGATAACATCAGATTTATGTATATCTGCCATGGCGTAGTGGTAAATCACAATGCCTGTCATCTGCAGGGTCCTGGGTTTGAGCCATGCGGAGGCCATTTATTTTGTTGCTGGGCAGAACAAGGGCTATTGGATACAGAGTGATTAAGGCACTTTTAAGCAGTTGTGTGCAGGTCTGAGCGGGTTTGCGCAACGGTAATCACTGCTAACCTCCGGTTACAGTTTCTTATACTCACTTAGCTTCTACTTTGCTTAATCTATGTAGGCAATACTTACCCCCACGCAAACGTACTTAGACACGCTTACTACCACTTGTTTGTGCTTATACCTGCTTACTAGTGCCTTATTCATTATGGCACTGACACTTCACATGTGCATTTCATGCAGTACTCCAGTTCACATTTAAATGTTATTATGTAGGTTATACTGCAATAAGTTGTTAAAATATGTTCATATACTGATGTCACATGGAAAATGATATGTGATGCAGTGGGACTCGAGCGGGAATGCCTGTTTGTTGGGCGGATGCTCTAACCACTTCACTATTGCTGTGCTGCTTCATTTGCATATATGTTCCTTGTTATCCTCTTCAGCCTTTTCAGCTGCTTTAACCATAGCTAAGCGATGGGCAAATCTGCGCACCTACGGTTAGCTGTACTCTGGGTTTTAAAAAAATAAATGAAAGTGTTTTTGCATTTTATTTAAATGTACTGTTGCTGTTGAACACATGGGGATTGTTGGTAGGGATATGCAGACATCTATGCGCTGTCTCGCTCATTTATTTACGCATTCTTCTGTTCTACTTTGCAGTTGCATGTTTATTCTGAGACCTCTGCTCTCAGACACGCCCCCTGCACTTTTCCACGATTCATGTAGCATTAGGAGTTCCGGCAGCGTGCCTTCATTAATATGCATGACACGCTGCCTTCCTCCTTTTAAACTGCTGCTTCAGTGCAGGACTAGATTAGTCCTGCATGGAAGAATAGTAAATCCGGGGATTTGTTTAAATAGTAAGAAATTGTTGTGGTTTTGTGTCTCGGACTGGGCACAATAGATCTAAATGGCAGATAACTGTGTTTTTTATGGATTTTGGGAATACCAAACATTTTACCAGTTTCCTGTTGGTCCATAGTTAAAAATTCAAAGGTGCCATAATGTATGTATTTCGATTAAAAAGCTTAAATAATTCTGTGTCTATAATATTAAAACTTTTTATTACATCAATTTTATTAACTTTCTCATAAAGCATTTGTTCATATAAAAGTTTTAACATCTCAGACCTATAATGTTTTTTATCCATAATACCCTTTCCACACCCCTTACCAGCTTTCATGTATCTAAGATACTTGTACAATCTTAATTTTTAAGAGCCTCAGCTTGAGGTTTGCTCAAATCAAATAACATAACTATGGCCTTATTTTTATATAAATTATCAAATTCCACTTCACATGATTTGGCAAAGGCATTTAAAGCTGAATTTAAGCTTGGATTAAACATACTAGGTTTTCTGTTTTCTGTTCAGTACATCTACTTCACAGTCTTTAACTTGATGTAATACATATTTAAGATTTAACTTTCTAACAAACAACTTGAAATCAATCATAAGTTCTGTGTAATTAACTCATTTAATAGGAACAAATGAAAATCCTTTAGTTAAAATATCTATTTCTTGCTCAGAAAATTCACAATCAGACAAATTAAAAATCAAACTAGTATCATTCAACATCCTTTGCCCTTCCCTTTTCCTGTTCTCTTGTTCACATTGGACACACAATTCTTTGTCACATGATCTATTTTTGGTTAAGCACCTAACCAAAAATAAGGATCATTTGCTGTTGCATTTTGATTAGGTGCAATAGTATCTTGTAATGTCTCTGCATTAGTTTGCTCAACTAAATTATCAATGTTTGCAGTATTATTTGCAGTTGCATAAAAATTGTCTAACTGAGAAATATTGCTACCAACAAGCTCCTTGTTAACATTTTGCACATCATTCTGAATATTAGGTACAAACTTAACATTTTTAATTAAATAAGCTTGATTGTTTTTATTAAGCTTAACATCACGATTAAGCTTCTTTGTCTTTCTTGCAACCAAAATAGAAACATATGTTTCTTCACTTTACAATCTATATTATCATACAATGTCTTACATGATACAAGCATCCATTTGTTCAATTTCATTTTTAAGCTTGTTTAACATTGAGGCGTTATGGCTTTTTAACTTGCTAATCACCTCTAAACCAGTTTTATTATATAAATGCTGTCGTTACATGTTATGCCATTAGGAAACCTATAAACTCGCAGTCCCAGCAGCACAATTTGAAGTTCTAAACACCTTTCAAAGTAAAAATTCTCATACTCTATTGATTTATACGCGAGCATATCTTGCATGTTCTGGTCTAAAATATCAACTGGACCATTGTTTGTTAAACCACTTCCATTATTGAAGGGATTAGCATTGTTTTCATGAACACGATTCAGTACAAACCCTGTTCCATAACCTGATCTTCTTCTACTAAGGTGGAACTGCTAGAATCACTTCCGCTACTATACAGACACTGCATGTCTTTCTTAAAGGGACCAATATGTCCAAAGGAATGGCATAACTTATCCAACACTGTAGTTGAGTTATTGCATGTTTGCTGAATGGTTTGAGAGAGCAACTGCAAGTCAGTAGGAATAGGATGCACACTTAGATCAAAATTGGCATCTATACATTGATTCTCGCCATAAATAACTGAATTCTGTGAGCCACCACAGACATTCTTATTTCCTTCTCTTTTGGAACCCAATGAAGCCATGCCAAAATGCTGTCAAATTGCAAACAAGAAACACCAGCAATCCAAGAAAAAAAATAAAAACACAAGAAGTCTTGAATGCACTGCTCATAACCGAGGTTAGAAAGGAAACACCATGACCAAAATTTAACTCTTTCGTCCCATTTTAATCAAAGGAACTTCATTAGAAAAAGTTGGGTCTGTATTAGAACATCGAAGTTTCAGGTCTTCGAATGTTCTAATATCGTCACCTAGTAACCGAAAACCGATAAGACCAAAAATTTAGAACATCAAATTTTTTCCTAGGGAAAAAATTTGCTGTTCTGAAACACATACACACAACACAAACACACCAAATACACAGCAATCCACACAGATACACCTAAAATCTTACATATAAACCTACACTAAACTGTACATACACCACTATCTACCCACTTACCTTAACCCAAACCCTAACCCTAAGGTCCGTCACTATCATACACAAACCTCACCTGCGCCCTAACCCTAACTCACCTATCCCCCCTAACCCTCACGTCCAAACATTTGCACACTTACCTGACCTGCACCCTAACCCTAACTCACCTATCCCACCCTAACCCTCACGCCCACACAATCGCACACTTACCTGAACCCGACAATAACTTTCTACCGCAGAGCTGAAAATAGAGAAGCGACAATAATGGAAAACCGAATTCTTTCCCTAGGAAAGAATTCGGTTATCTAAAAATTCGCTATTTTCAACTTTCGGTTACTAGGTGTCGATATTTGTACATTCGAAGACCTGACACTTCGATGTTCTAATATAGACCCTAAAAAGTTTGCATCACACATTCTCAGTTTAAATACCATACACATAATTAATCATCCAGTCAAATTCAAGCAGTAATTACTGATATAATTTTATAAAAGCTTGCATAAAACAACATATTTATATTATAATATCAGTTAAATATGTTTAATTTTATTTATACACTTAAAAAGCTTTTTATCAGATTTACTGTATTCAAAAAATGTAAACAGTTCACATAAGCCTATACTTCAATAAACTCTTAATGTGTTAACTTAAACCCGGCTTCTTATCAGCCCTTAGCAAAATTTGCCACCTTAACTCTTTATTTTCCAACAACTTGTTACGCCCATTAGTAAACTTAAACTCATCTAAATGTTCCAAAACCAAAAATGAAATGTTCTAAACCCTTCACAAACTAAACTGTGCTTACTCAAAGCATTTCATTTATCTTTATCTTTAATGGCTTTTAAATGTACACAAATTCTAATTGTAAGGGGTCTAACACTCTTACCTATGTAAAATGGTGGCAAGTGCTGCATGCACTAATATAAAAAATATTTATATATATATATATATATATATATATATATATATATATATATATATATATATATACATACACTCACACATATATATGTATGCACACACACATATATCTATATCTAATTATATATATATATATATATATATATATATATATATATATATATATATATATAGTTTGGGATGTTGGGGCACAGCCCTCATGTCAGGGGTGGGAGGTGATGGCCCCATGTAAAAAAGATCTTACATTTTTATGTAGGTTATGTGTATTAATGTTAGGTGAGGTGGCTTCCCTTCACCAGTATGGTCTTTTCTCAGGCTAAGTCCAGTTGGCAACAGCCTGCCAAAGTGTTGTCAGCCATGGAGACAGAAATCCTGTAGCAGTGTCTTATTCTCAGCATCTGATAACTTGCTCTTTCTGGTTTTCTTTCCATTGGTGAATGGTGTTCTCCTGTTGATCTTTGTCAGGAATACTACTTTAGGTATCAACTGTCAGTATTCAGTCATTGCCTCATTGTATACTTGACTACTTGTACATACTGCTCCTGGGCTCAGTCATTGCCTCACTGCACACCTGATTACCTGTACATACTGCTGAATGTATATCTACAACACATACTGCTCCTGGCCTCAGTCATTACCTCACTGCACACTTGATTACTTGTACATACTGCTGAATGTATATCTACAACACATACTGCTCCTGGCCTCAGTCATTACCTCACTGCACACCTGATTACCTGTACATACTGCTGAATGTATATCTACAACACATACTGCTCCTGGCCTCAGTCATTACCTCACTGCACACTTGATTACTTGTACATACTGCTGAATGTATATCTACAACACATACTGCTCCTGGCCTCAGTCATTACCTCACTGCACACCTGATTACCTGTACATACTGCTGAATGTATATCTACAACACATACTGCTCCTGGCCTCAGTCATTACCTCACTGTGCACTTGATTACTTGTACATACTGCTGACTGCATATCTACAACACATACAGCTCCTGGGCTCAAGTCATTACCTCACTGCACACCTGATTACCTGTACATACTGCTGAATGTATATCTACAACACATACTGCTCCTGGCCTCAGTCATTACCTCACTGTGCACTTGATTACTTGTACATACTGCTGACTGCATATCTACAACACATACAGCTCCTGGGCTCAAGTCATTACCTCACTGCACACCTGATTACCTGTACATACTGCTGAATGTATATCTACAACACATACTGCTCCTGGCCTCAGTCATTACCTCACTGTGCACTTGATTACTTGTACATACTGCTGACTGCATATCTACAACACATACAGCTCCTGGGCTCAAGTCATTACCTCACTGCACACCTGATTACCTGTACATACTGCTGAATGTATATCTACAACACATACTGCTCCTGGCCTCAGTCATTACCTCACTGTGCACTTGATTACTTGTACATACTGCTGAATGTATATCTACAACACATACTGCTCCTGGCCTCAGTCATTACCTCACTGCACACCTGATTACCTGTACATACTGCTGAATGTATATCTACAACACATACTGCTCCTGGCCTCAGTCATTACCTCACTGCACACCTGATTACCTGTACATACTGCTGAATGTATATCTACAACACATACTGCTCCTGGCCTCAGTCATTACCTCACTGTGCACTTGATTACTTGTACATACTGCTGACTGCATATCTACAACACATACTGCTCCTGGGCTCAAGTCATTACCTCACTGCACACCTGATTACCTGTACATACTGCTGAATGTATATCTACAACACATACTGCTCCTGGCCTCAGTCATTACCTCACTGTGCACTTGATTACTTGTACATACTGCTGACTGCATATCTACAACACATACAGCTCCTGGGCTCAAGTCATTACCTCACTGCACACCTGATTACCTGTACATACTGCTGAATGTATATCTACAACACATACTGCTCCTGGCCTCAGTCATTACCTCACTGTGCACTTGATTACTTGTACATACTGCTGAATGTATATCTACAACACATACTGCTCCTGGCCTCAGTCATTACCTCACTGCACACCTGATTACCTGTACATACTGCTGAATGTATATCTACAACACATACTGCTCCTGGCCTCAGTCATTACCTCACTGCACACCTGATTACCTGTACATACTGCTGAATGTATATCTACAACACATACTGCTCCTGGCCTCAGTCATTACCTCACTGTGCACTTGATTACTTGTACATACTGCTGACTGCATATCTACAACACATACTGCTCCTGGCCTCAGTCATTACCTCACTGCACACCTGATTACCTGTACATACTGCTGAATGTATATCTACAACACATACTGCTCCTGGCCTCAGTCATTACCTCACTGTGCACTTGATTACTTGTACATACTGCTGACTGCATATCTACAACACATACTGCTCCTGGGCTCAAGTCATTACCTCACTGCACACCTGATTACCTGTACATACTGCTGAATGTATATCTACAACACATACTGCTCCTGGCCTCAGTCATTACCTCACTGTGCACTTGATTACTTGTACATACTGCTGACTGCATATCTACAACACATACAGCTCCTGGGCTCAAGTCATTACCTCACTGCACACCTGATTACCTGTACATACTGCTGAATGTATATCTACAACACATACTGCTCCTGGCCTCAGTCATTACCTCACTGTGCACTTGATTACTTGTACATACTGCTGAATGTATATCTACAACACATACTGCTCCTGGCCTCAGTCATTACCTCACTGCACACCTGATTACCTGTACATACTGCTGAATGTATATCTACAACACATACTGCTCCTGGCCTCAGTCATTACCTCACTGCACACCTGATTACCTGTACATACTGCTGAATGTATATCTACAACACATACTGCTCCTGGCCTCAGTCATTACCTCACTGTGCACTTGATTACTTGTACATACTGCTGACTGCATATCTACAACACATACAGCTCCTGGGCTCAAGTCATTGCCTCACTGCACACCTGATTACTTGTACATACTGCTGACTGCATATCTACAACACACAGTGTATGTAGATCAGAGTGTAACATGTGCGTGCTATGTCTTTAAGAAGCATGCGAGGCTGTGCATGCACATATAAATTCCAGACACATGCAATCCCTAGTGCCATTTTGTAGAAGCAGCAGCCAGTGTGTGAGCATGTATGATCACAGTAGTTAGTTTGTATATAAGTTACTTAGTCATAGTTAATAACCTCTACAGTGATGTGTTTGTATACAATAAAGTTACTTAAACAGAACCCATGAAGACTTGTTTATTCGTATACCAACACAATGGTGACGGAGTGTCAGAACCAGGATGGTAAAGAGAAGAACATTTGGTGCCATGAGATGTAAAGATGACATTGAAGGTAAAACTGAGAGAAAACAGTACAAACACAACCAGAAAAAATCAAAGGTAATAAAAAATAATACAAATGATTTACTCAATGCAAAGAGGCAAGAAAAGGCATTACAAGGGCATAAACTGCATTATCAGGCAAGCAGAAAGTACAAAAAAGTTTGTTAACTAAAGAACATGTTTAAG
The DNA here is from genome assembly GCF_019279795.1 of Protopterus annectens. Classification (NCBI taxonomy): domain Eukaryota; kingdom Metazoa; phylum Chordata; order Ceratodontiformes; family Protopteridae; genus Protopterus; species Protopterus annectens. Next base: position 676,549,253 of record NC_056739.1, on the reverse strand, counting down.
ATAAAAGTATTTGAAAAGGAAATTGACCTTTAAGTATGAAACAAGTATGTTTAGGACAAAATGAGTATATTTAAGGCAAAACGAGAATGTTTAAGACAAAACGAGCATGTTTAAGGCAGAACGAGAGTGTTTAAGGCAGAATTGAGCATGTTTAGAGTAAAACGAGCACAAAGAAAGCACATTGGGCATATAAAAAAGGCTTAAACAAGCAAAAAAATAAAGAAAAAGAAGAAAATAGCACAGTAAGCAAAAATAAAGTAAGGCAATTGCTTGTGTTTGTGCAAAGTGCAGTGTTTGGGCATAACTACAACTTTGTATTGTATCGAGCATGTAATTAAAGTTATTTGAAGTATCTCAGAGTGTGTAAAAGTCCTTAAAGTGTGTGCTTATTACTGTGCATGTATTTCAAAGAGTTCATTGTGTGCAAAGTGCAACTATCTTGTGTAATCCAGTCAAAGCAAGGTTATTTTAAGAAAAGTTCTTGCACTGGGTGTATCTATTTGCAGAGTGCCACCATTACAGCATGCTTCTTGTACTACAAAGAGTTGTCTAACAAGGTACCACCATTTTGGGGACATTTTAGTGCATTGCATGTGGTCATTTGCAAATTGCAGATACTTCAAAAGATATTGAATTTGGGCAACAGAAGTCAATTCATTCACATTGTACAGTTGCTTGATATGTTTCCTGCATTGATAAAAAAGGTGTCTCTTACAAAAGATTACAAGGGCATTACAGTGCTTGTGAATTGCTCAGTTGCATCATAAAGCTCTTGAATGTTTCTTAAAGTGATGACTTTGACAAGTGATGGAGCATGACTGTAGCATTCCTACCTTTATCCATAATGTTCCAAGCGACTACTTAAGCAAAATGTTCACCTTTACCAATTTCAGAGCAAATGATTTTAGCATTTCAGCCTTTACCAAGTCCACAAGCATAGTGAGTGATGATCAATGACTTTATCATTTTTGCCTTTACCAGTTCCAAAAGTAAATGATTTCAGCATTTCCACCTTTATCAATCAAATATTTCATAAAATGCTATCATAAAAGTCCAATAAATTATTCCACAAAGTTCCATAATGTATCAAAAAGTTTAAAAAGCTGCTCTTGAAAGTTTTGTAAAACACTGATAGCTTTAAAAAGCCATGTCACAAAGCACAGTAAAGCATCGAGAAATCTAAAAGCTATTTCACAAAGCACAATAAAGCATCGAGAAATCTAAAAAACCTATTCCACAAAGTACAGTAAAGCACTGAAAAATTGTAAAGCTATTTCTCAAAGTGCAATAAAGCATCGAGAAGCACAAGAAGTTTATTTCGCAAAGTCCAGTTATTTGAAAGTACTGTGAGGTTGTTCATTCGCACTATTCCGAGAAGCTCAAAGAGAGAAAGTATAAGTATAGAGCACAAAAGCATTGAACAAATTGTGTTTATGCCAATTACTTATGTACGTGTGTGTGTGTGTGTGTGTGTGTGTGTGTGTGTGTGTGTGTGTGTGTGTGTGTGTGTGTGTGTGTGTGTGTGTGTGTGTATGTGTGTATTTGTACGTATTTGCAAGATCCTTCGCTGGTATAACAGAAACCTCAAGAAAGTTCTTGACAGAGCACATGAGGTGAATTTGAAGCTCAATCCTCTGAAGTTCAAATTCAGACTTCTAGAAGTAACTTATGTTTGACATTTGTTTACAAGTACAGAGTTAAGACCTGACCCTACTAAGCAGCTATTTTAGAGATGTCAGCACCAGATAATGTAGAAAGTTTATAGCATTTTCTAGGCATGGTCAATTATTTATTCAAGTTTATACCAGATTTCAGTGAGTTGACAGCACCTTTAAGACAGCTAACTTGCAAAAATGGGGTCTATATTAAAAGACTAAAGATGTGTATCAGTGAACACTTCTTAGTAGCACGTAATGAGCGAATGCACTAAAGTGCGAATGCTCAAAACAGCGATTTCTTTCCCTGGGAAAGAAATTGCTTGGTCATCCCTGTGTGTTCGCCCCTTTCCTCACTGTAGTGCGATCCCGGAGTTGGTATATTTAGTTAGGTGGGGTGTGGGGGGTTATGTTTTAAAGTGTGTGCTTGTGTGTGGTTGTGCTAGTGGTTTCTTTCCCAGGGAAAGAAACCACTGTTTTGAGCATTTGTGCTTTAGTGCATTCGCTCATTACGTGTCAACCAAGAGATGTTCGCTGAAACACCTCTTAGGTCTTTTAATATAGACCCCAAAAATGTTGTATGGTCATGGTTGCAACATCATCAGAAGGCGTTTGATGACCTTAAGCAGAAAATTGCCACCCCACCTATGTTAAGGTACTATGCTGTGAATAAACTAGCTGTTCTTTCCTGTGATGCTTCAAAATTTGGTCTAGGCTCAGTTATTCTTCAAGAGGGCAGACCAGTAGCCTATGCATGTAGGACACTTATTCAAACTGAGATGCATTATGCTCAAATTGAGAAAGAGCATTTGGCGATAGTTCTCGCATGTTCCAAGTTTCAAGATTACATTTATGGTCGAGATAGAAACTGATCATCACCCTCTAGTTACCATTCTAAAGAAGCCTATACATTCTGATCCAGCGAGATTACAAAGAATGATGCTCAAATTGTAAAAATACAATTTCAAAATGGTCTACACTAAAAGTAAATTGCTTTGTCTGGATGATACCTTATCCAGATCACCTAGAAGTACAACAGAACAGTTTGATGCTGAAACTTTTGATTTTGATGTAATGTCAGTGTGTAATTTTTCCACCACTAGACTTGATGAGTTGAGAGATCGCACTACGACTGATCCAATTTCGTAAAAGCTTAACCACTACATCAATATTGGATGGCCGTCAAAGCAATCTAGTGTATCACCTGAGGTGCAATTGTATTTTCCTTTCAGAGATGAATTGCTAATGGAAGATGGCATTATTTTCAAAGGTCCTAAAATTGTTCTCCCTGCTTCTTTACAGCAAGAATATATTCAAATTTTGCACCATGGTCACCCAGGTTTATTATCCACTAAGAAAAGGGCAAGAGAACTAGTATTTTGGCCTTCATTATCAAAAGACATTGATAGAGTTCTTTCTTCTTGTCTAGTATGTAATAACACCAGAGTGAATTTGCAAAGAGAACCGCTTCAGCTAAATCCAATACCTGAATTACCTTGGCCTACTGTAGCAACTGATATCTTTGAGTGGAACAATCAACACTATTTGGTTTTGATAGACTTTTACTCTAATTGGTTTGAAATTGATCTGATACCAAACTTAACTTCAACAGCTGTTATCACTAAGTTGAAACATCATTTCACAGTTCACGGAAGCCCACACAAACTTTATTCTGGCAATGGTACTCAATTTACTAGCCAGTTGTTTCAGAAATTTGCAAGAGAATGGGACTTTATGCATGTGACTAGTAGTTCTGAATATGCTCAATCCTGAAGGAGCAGTACAAAGTGCAAAACAATTGCTTGAAAAGTCAAAGTGTGACAATACCGATGTATTCTTGAATTTACTTAATCTCAAAAACATACCTCGTGATGATATTCTTGGCTCATCTGCTCAAAGACTACTTTTCAGACAAACTAAAACTATGTTACCTATTTCATCAAATTTGTTACAGCCTAACTCTAAGAACAATAAAACCATCAAGGCTCAATTGTTGAAGAAGCATAATGTCCAGAAATCTAATTACGACAGATCGAGCAGATTACTTCATTAATTGAGGGAAGGAGAGATGGTACGAATTCAGACAACAAAAGGTTTTGATTAATAGGACAGATTACAGGCATCTGTGCCAAGCCAAGATCCTACTCTTTAAGCTTCGAGGGTGTGGAGTATAGGAGGAATCGCAGACATCTTCTTCCTGTACCAGAATCATTATCATTGCTATCACAACATTCTATTTGTGATGCAAACTCTAAATCAAAGAATGAATCAGACATTCCCCATGGATTCCCCAATCTTCTGTGCAGGACTAGCTTAGTCCTGCATGGAAGCACCCGTTTAGGAGCAGGATGGCAGTGTGCCATGCTTATCACTGAAGGCACACTGCCCGAGCTCCTAGGCTTGCACGGAGTGTGTACGAGTGCAGGGGGCATGTCTGAGAGCAGTGCATTCAGAATAAACATGCCCCTGCAATGAAGAACAGCAGAAAGTGGGAAGAAATGAGCGAGATCACTCATAGGTGTCTGCAGATTCCCACCAACAGTTCCCCATGTGTACAACAGCAACAGTACAGAAAAAGAAAATGAAGAAACCTTTTTATTGTTTTTAAAAATCCCATTAAAGCTAACTGTAGGTGCGCAGGGTGTGCCCATCGCTTAGCTATGGTTAAAGCAGTTTAAAAGGCTGAAGAGGATAACAAGGAAGATATATGCAAATGAAGCAGCACAGCAATAGTGTAGTGGGCAGAGCATTCGCTTAATGAGCAGGCATCCCTGGTTCGAGTCCCACTGCAGCACAGTCTATTTTACATGGCAAAGCACGTTCTAACCAATATTTTTGTTGCAAAACCCACTAAATAACATGTTTATGAATTAGAGTACTGCAGGAAATGCATATGTAAAGTATCAGTGTCATAGTGAATAAGGCACTAGTAAGCAGGTCTAAGCACAACTAAGCAGTAGTAAGCAGATGTAAGCACTAGTGAGCATGTTTGAGTGCATTTGCATGGGGGTAAGCACTGCCTACACAGATTAAGCACTCTGGAAGCTTATTGAGTATAATAAACTGTAACTGGAAGTTAGCAGTGCTTAGCTCCACGCAAACACGTGCACACCCGCTTACAACTCCTTTAAAGTGCCTTAATCACTCTGTATCTAATGGCCCATGTTCTGCCCAGCAACAAAATAAAGACCCTCTGCAAGGCTAGAACCCTGTACACTACAGTCACAGTAATTAACAACTAGGCCATCACAACAGTACATAAAACTGAGGTTTCAACAAACAAATCCTCACCATAGGAAAATCAAATTGAACATGTGAAATTAATCTATGTACAGTGTGATGTTGCATAACCTGCTACATAACATAAATATGTGAACTAGAGTACTGCGGGTAAGGCCAGATGTGAGGTGTTACTGTAATAAAGTGTTGAATTCCCCAGGACCCCATACAGTGTACATACACATGAATCACGCATACCAGACACAGATATATCATGTAACAAATAAATCAATGTCAAAGGGAAAATATAATGCTAATTAGATATTAAAAAATGCTAAGCATTGCACAGGTAAGCTTAAGTGGTGTAAGCAATGTGTAGGCCGACTAACTCAATCTGCCCAGTGGTATGCCCCTTTAAGCAATGCCAACATTAGGTAAGCAAGTGTGCCCATAGCTTAGCCTTTTCAAAACCGTCCAATCACAGGAAAGTGTGAGAAATAGGGTGTATTAAAACCCACAGGTGCCAGTAATTCTCTTAACTAGTTGCAGCTCCTGATTGTAGGCAGAATGACTGCAGTTGGGGAAGGCATTCGATTTAGAGCGCAGTGCTGGGGCACCCAGGAGTCCAGATTCATGGTATGGCTCCTGGTAAAACACCATGAGAAGAGACAACTACAGGGCCAATACCAGGGCTCTCAGTAAAAAGCGGAGGCCTGGAACAGTCTCGCCCATGACCTCACCAGTGCCACTGGTATCCCCCAGACTGGTGAGCAGGTCAGGCATCATCATGCTGACCTGAAGTGGCAGAGGGGTGATCTCTTGGACCAGTGGATCCAAGAATCCAGGCAGATGGCTGATGCCCTAGCACTGAGTAAGAACTCATTATACTACATAGATAATGCTTGCCTAGCTTGTGTATACTATGGATAGGTAATGGTTAAATATCATTGTATTTCTCTGACAGCTGCAGATGAGTGGGCTGCAAACCAGCAAGCCCATGCTGCTAGGCTGCAAAGGCTGTGTTGTGAGGCAGGTTAGTAATATTCTTGCATGTACTGTCATAACAAATATATATATAACAGTACTAGAAAGTGTTGTACCAGTATAACAATGTATTGTGTATGGGATGTACTGAATAAACCAGGCAATATGGCAGGAAGACTGTCATATAGGTTGTGTGGAAAAAAGGTGTAATATCTAGTGATTAAAAGTATAACCCCTGGAGTGCTTGTGTACATTCTGCTTTCACATGTTGTTGTAGTGTTGCATTCTATAACTAGTACTGTTGTATTAAGCAGTCTTACCTACATGTTAAACGCAGTTAAAATGTGTAGGAAGTTCAGTATAACAATGTTGGAAGTCCCAAGAGGTCAGTCATATAGAACAACTGAGGGAGACTTAGAAATCATTGGAATAATTTACACCAATTCCCTGATAGCAGAGTGCACTGTGATGTTAACTGTAATCTTTTTACCACACACAGCAGGGGGTTGAATCCCAGGAGTGGTAGTAAGTTGTATGCATAATAATACCCCACAACTGTACAGAGTTTGTGAGAATGTTCAGATAGAAAGCAGTATGCATAATTAGACCCAACAACTGTACAGACTTTGCTAGAATGTTCATATAGTACGCTGTAAGCATAATCATAACCATCAACTGTACAGACTGTGGCAGAATGTTCAGGTAGTAAGCTGTATGCATAGTCATACCCCTCAACTGTTCTGATCTGTCCAGCATGTCCAGATAACCAGCCCAAATCTGCTGCCTGGTAACCTGTCCCCTGACAAATAAGTGTGATGATCCAAGAAATGTAGGCAGCTTATACTGACATATAATGGATAGTCAGACCTGAACATAAAGCGAATGTATATGGAAACAAACCTGTCATACAGCATCTCACCCAAAGTATATGACAGCTATTCCAAAATATGTCACATTAACACCTGCATCCTGTCAAGCCTTGACCAGAGTGTGTGCAATAATGGATGGTTAGGTATGTGTATAACATCAACATGGCATCTGGGAGTATGTGTAGAATTTGTCAGGTAGTGTTAACAAGGATTTTCTCAACAGCAATAATAAGTAAGAGGTGTACACTGCAGGTACAACACAGTTCACTCATATACTTGTCTACAAGCATGGCATCTGGGAGTATGTGTAGAATTTGTCAGGTAGTGTTAATGAATTTCTCAACAGTTATAACAGTTAAGAGGTGTAGACTGTAGTTACAACAGTTCACTCATATACTTGTCTACAAGCATGGCATCTGAGAGTATGTGTAGAATTTGTCAGGTAGTGTTAATGATTTTCTCAACAGTTATAACAGGTAAGAGGTGTAGACTATATGTAAGACACAGTCACGTAGTCACATATATACTAATCTACAAACATACCATTATACAAAGTAAGGTCATTGGGTAGTGTAATAATACATGTAAGGGACAGATCAATGCAGTGACTAAGAAAGTTGTGAAAACTACAGGGATATATTATTTGCTAATTGAGCTCTCTCTCTCACTCCCACCATATGTGCAACAATAACCCAATTACACACCTCAGTGGATACATGTACACTCCATGTCCTATTGGTTTACAAATATTCACATTTGGTTCTATGCATGTGCCATGTTAAAATGCCCCCCCATACTGGTAGACTGTTGCCATCAATGAAACCTGCATGCTGTTGTAATGGCCACTGCTGTCCCATATATGCAAGTGTTCTGCTTGCTCTGCAACTGTTGTAAATCTGGTGTCTTGGGTTAATGGGAATACCTATGCATGCTGTTATCACTAAACCTGAATGCTGTTGACTATTACTAACCCATATCATTCTAAAAACTGCAACACCACAGCTCGTATGGCAAGGCCGGTCCCAGTGGACCCACCTGTCCCACCTTAGCTGGCTATGGCATTGGGCACCAGCACATCTGAGGCCCAGCCTGGGACCTCTTTCTCCGTTGGCCCTGCACCACCTTTGGGTGGAACCACCACAAGGGGATGGGGCATGGCCCCCCATTGGGAGCGGAGGTGGAGAGGTACCTGTCACCCGCTGTCAGGTCCAGGCCGTGGTGTGTAGGGAGCTTGACAGGGAGTTTTGAGACTGGCTACACCAGCTTGAGGGCTGCATGATGCAATTAGAGGGTGAGCCTGCCCCTCCAACCCAGTCCCTAGCACAGCCACCCTTGGGGCCATGAAGGTGCAGTGGTGTCTGCCCATGGGTGGGGACCTCAGTCCCACTGTTTCCATTGGGGGCTCATGGGCTTGCGACTTCCAAACACCCCTCCCCATCCCAGGTGTTTACCCCCACATGTCATATACTACACCTGTATGTGTCTTGTTTGTCTTGTCTGTTAACCTACCCAACCTACCTCCCCAAATATACCTACTACCCCTCCCCAACATCCCACTCTCCGGGCAGTCTGTTCCCACAAAAAAAGTTCGTCCCATACATAGCTGTACATTTTGCACATGTGTCCACTGGACACATGTAATCCAGTCTAATTGGCATCACAATGAATTATTGTTGTTCACACCCCCTCCCAGGGGTTTGAGTGTCCAAATCTACCTCCAAATTCAGTGTATATGCACAGCTGTTGCTGTAGAAGAAGTGGGCAGCTATGGACCTTCCCTACACCCTTCCTGCACATCCCTGGCTAGTTTACCTGCTGTCTTACCCTTTTTGTGCCCCTTTTTTCACCACTTTCCTATCAACCCCTTTTTCTTTTCTTTTAAAGAAATTAGCATGGGGGTAAGTGGGAGTAAGCACTTTTAAGCAGTAGTGAGTGGGTTTAAGCCTGTTTGCGTGGGGGTAAGTTATGCCTACACAGGTTAAGCAATATAGAAGCTAACTGAGAATAAGAAACTGTAACCGGAACTTAGTAGTGCTTACCTTTGCGCAAAACCACGCAAACCTGCTTACAACTGCTTTAAAGTGCCTTACTCACACGGCATTCAATGGCCCGTGTTCTGCCCAGCAATAAAATAAACAGCCTCTGCAAGGCTCGAACCCAGGACCTTGTACACCATAGACAAAGTGATTCAACTAAGCCATGACAGATATATGTAAATTTGATGTTTTTAGAAACATATCATCCAGCCCAGTCATGCAACAGTACAGAGAATGTAACCAACATCTAGATGCATGTGTGTGTGTAAATATATTAATACGTAAACAGATGCAACATATCTATATATGTAGATATATATATATATATTTAGAAATATATATATATATATATATATATATATATATATATATGTGTGTATGCAAATGTCTACATCAACACATATATATGTGTACACCTATATGTCGACATATGCACAGCAGGGTACTTACATGTACGCAGGTATATAGCTATGTAGGTATATACGGACATAGGCATACATATGTAAGCTGATATATACATCTATATATGTATATGTGGCCATACATCTGTAGATAGCAATGGTAGATTAACAAAAACAAATATGTCCACATGCACCGTTAATGTGGTTCAGAGGCCCCAAACAATATACGTCTTGTACGAATAGGCATACCATCCCCAGCCAAACATGTCAGCCCTGCAATACACTACCAAGTGTTGCAGATCCCATATCCAGGACCTGACATGACATGGGCACAAGATGTTAACAGTACTACATCCCATCTGTATGATGTCAGGCTGGTATTGGTAACATATCATGCAGTACAGTCTGGCTCTCATAAGAAATGTAAAATGTGGAAGCTATCAACATCCCCAGGATACATATACACAGACACATATATGCAGATACAGATATATATATATATATATATATATATATATATATATATATATATATATATATGTGTGACTACACATTCACACCCGGAGATATGTACTGTAAAGTACATATGTAGGAGGTGCACAAAATATGGAACAGCCACTATGCCTACAGTTCACACCTGAACAACTGGACACTGTATGGGCCACCCATACAAATGACAATCATTGCCTACAACATATACCCACAGACAGTTCATAGGAAAAACACCACACACAGGTTTGCAGGAATGGAAAACCTTTATTTGTGTACTATTACAGTTCTATATACTATTGCTACTGTAATTGGGATTATCTTCACAGACATGGTGTATGTGTGGGGGGTCACATCTGCCTTTCATGTGTGCCATTGGCTACTGACAGACATCCTAAGGACATCATAGTAAAGTACCGCTGCTAGCACGTACTGCCCCTGTCGACTATACCAGAGATTTTGGCCAATATGTATGGACATTCTAACACACTCTGTACAGTCCAGAGGTATACACAGAACCCCTTAGTGCAAAACATGTGTACCATGCCTGATAACATGAATGTTAACATTCATGTAGATGGGTATAACACATAACAACTGGTATACATATGCCACCATAGGTTATGCATTCACACACACCTGTCTGGCCTGACACTTACTACCAGCTGGTACAGGGGTGCCATGGTCACATACTACCAACTAGATATTGACATACATTTGTACAGCATCCCACTGCTCTGTCTGACATACATGACTGTTAAGGGAGGCCCGGCAGCAGCACATCTGGCAAGTATCTGCACATGACATCTCAATGAGTAAGTACACTAAGCTGCTAGGCATGTAACAATGCACTGTGCAGGCTATAGGCAGGCTGTTTCATCACTGGCCTGCATCTCTTATGGGGGAATGCACATGTACCTGTTTATATAGCAGTCTCTACAGGCATGTCACAGCACAGGGTAAGATAGACCTGTGTGAAAGTGCATAACTACAACCAATGAGAACAGAGCCACAACCACATATGGCAAGCTAGCATAATATTATAGTATATGGACTATCTGTTCAACACCATCCTCATATGTGCCACTCACACATTAACCTTACATATACTGGGCCGCTATACAGTTTGGTCTGAGGGTTGAATGTGGTATGGGACATGTGTGTGTATAGCCCTACAAACATGCAAGCCAATATGGTAACATACAGTGGAGCAGCATGTAACATCAGATAGGATGGCACTTAGGACGATGACAACTACCACAGTTTGTACACAGGCCAAGGTACATATTAACAATATACACACTGTCGACATTCATCATAAGCACACAGACCTCAGTACTGTACAAATAACCACAGTATGGCCAGGTTATGTCATCAAACATAACCTTTACTGTACATAACATGTATAGCAGTCTGATATCTCACTAGCTTATCAGATATGATGACACTAATTATGGTGTACAGCCCATATGCACCTCTTCATGCACGACATATGTGCAAAGGTTGATAGAGTTGGGGCTGGAAGCACATACACAGGGCCAATATTGACATGTTGCTGTGATAACCTCATACATTTACTGCTGTAACAGGGTTTGTTGCAACATATGTCCTATGAGGTATATGAAGTCAGTAACTGTCGCGGTTTTCACCATCTACAGACTGCAATCCTCACACTGTCTTCTGCAGTCCACAGATAGATGCTCCGTGGGTAACACATAAAACCAAAGGTACAACACACTGCCCAGTCTGCAGATGACCCTGCAGATGGGGATTCCTCATAAACACAGAACTGACATGGCAGGTATTGAGACATGTAGGATAGCCATATCCACACACACACTGTTAAACCAACATTACTCCAAATGCAGTATAGCAGCACGTACAGTCTGTATTCAGGTCAGGCACATCCCCCTCCAGGGTTGCCCTGTTTCCACAGTGTATGCTGTTAGAGGTAAATCCCCAATCCATCTGTGATGCTGTTTGCCAAACAACAGATCTAGTTCCTGCTCACAGTGAATGAAAAGGGCCAACACCAACACAATGTTCCTAGATATTGGAGTGTGTTTCCATAGAATTGGCTATGGGAATGTTACCACAGCTGTTCTGTATGCAATCAACAAGAGGAGGGCTGCAATTTGTGCAGAGGCCATCAGCTGATCATGAGCATCACTTAAAATACACATGCTGCTGCCTAAGCAAAGCAGGTGTAGGTCTCTCCATCCACCAGAGGGGGAGTGGGAGAGGCAAAGACAAGTCAGGAAGGGGTGGGAGAGTAAAACCTAAGCATGTTTGTGTCACACACCTTGCAGCACAGGGTATCAAACCCGTGATGACTATGTAGGGCTATCACAGTTCTATGCAGTTATTGGATACGCCACATGGGTTACTTGATGTGGAGCCCTCAGAACATATATGTGATGGTGAGTGACATCTGCAACAGGGATGCGGTAGCTATATGGTAGGTGACATACACTTGCCTGCCCGCATGAACAGGTGCCACTGTGAACACAATCACACTCTCACAGGGACACACACACACATTGACACACTTGGCAGGGCCAGGATTAAAACTCATCAGTAGTGGGTTTACCACAACACATCACTGTGCAGGTATCACCACAAATAACCACAGTATGGCCAGGTTATGTCATCAAACATAACCTTTACTGTACATAACATGTATAGCAGTCTGATATCTCACTAGCTTATCAGATATGATGACACTAATTATGGTGTACAGCCCATATGCAACTCTTCATGCACGACATATGTGCAAAGGTTGATAGAGTTGGGGCTGGAAGCACATACACATGGCCATATGTGGGTCATACGGTGGTTGTATTGGCAAAGGGTATGGGGAGGTGTCTGACAGACAGCATGCTTCAGTATGTCAAAGGGGGCTGTAGTGAGTGAGGATGTAAGCATATGTACCATACAACACACACACAAACACACAGGGTGCCAGTACTGACATGCATGGGTGCATGTCTGCACGGGTGTGTGGTGGTCGACCGTGCCAGATGGCTATACAAGGCTAGGTGATGGGTATACCTTGGCATTAAGCCACATGAAAATGATCAGCATTATGGTTCAGGGCTGTGATTTCTGCATTTGCCCACACAGGTGGGTATTGTATTCCCCATTCAGTTACCTGGGTGACTATTGTATGTGGCCAATGCTGTGCATTGCTTGCATTGTATGTGTTCTTTAGTCCATGACATGGATGGTGTCTGGGATGGGCACACCTCCCACATGCATGTACAGTGACATGTGGAACTGTACCTGGGGTGTCTGGCCCATGTTGTGAACACCGATTATCATCAGATGTTCCAGTTTGCCCACCTGTGGTAGGAACTGGTAAGAGGCAGCAGGTTTACCCTGCACTTACATTGATAGCATGCTAACAGGCTTTCCCTGGTGTCAGTGGCATCTGTCCATACAGGACATATTGTCAGGCATGGTATGTCTTGGCATGGTATGTCCTTTGTGGGTCGCATGTGATGGCACCACAGGTGTTGCAGGTGTTCATTGGGAGGGTGCACTGTCTGCATGTACGTGCATATTGGACAGATAGACAGGGTGCCATGCCCTCTTTACTCCACTGCTATTACTCCATATTTACTCTCAGTGGCCAATATGCAGTGTACTATCCACATATTGGTTGTTGCCTACGCATGTGTGTGTGTGTATGAGACATGGGTTGAGAGTGTGATCTGGATAATGCTGGGGTTGCTAACTGTGATTGCCTGGCCTTGATATCACATGCATGGTTATGGCTTTGCACCCCAGCCTCCCAGATATTTCACATCTGTTATCCCTGTATGGTGGACATTGCGAAATATAGTAGAGCCACCATATAGGAATTATGTAAATGCAGATCCACATTGGCCTCAGGTGTCACACACTCAAAACCACCTCCACACAGGATACGAGTAACAAACACACGCACACACACACACACACACACACACACACACACACACACACACACACACACACACACACACACACACACACACACACACACACCTGTCATGTCAGGGAGTAGAACCCCTACCTAATTAGTTTATTACATTACAGCACTATGCAGTTATAGTATGCACTACAGAGATTACTGGAGGATTCTTTGCCCAAAGGTGTATAGCACATTGGATGACATCAGCAGGACATTCTAACTGTAGTGAGTGTGACTAGCCTAAAATGCATTGCACCCTACACAGACAGTGGCAAACCCACAGAACATCCATAACATGTGTGGGTATAGAAAGCCTAACAGAGATCTATATCACACTACAGCATGGAGCTGTTATAGGATGCACCATGGGGATTACTGGAGAGCTCTTTTTCCAAAGGTGTATTTCACAATGAATGACATCAGCAGGATTGCCAAAGTAGGACATTCAAATTGTAGTGAGTGTGACTAGCCTAAAATGCATTGCTCCCTACACAGACAGTGATACACACACAAAACATCCACAACTGAAATGTGTGGGTATAGAACCCCTAAAAGAGGTCTATTTCAGACTACAGCATGGAGCTGTTACAGGATGCACCACAGTGATTACTGCAAAACTCCTTCCCCAAAGGTGTATTTCACAATGAGTGACAGCAACAGGATTGCCAACGTAGGACATTCAAATTGTAGTGAGTGTGACTAGCCTATAATGCACTGTTCCATACAGAGACATTGAAACACACACAAAACATGCAAAACTTCCATTGTGGGGGGATGGAACCCTACAACAGTTCTAAATCACACTACAACAATACACAGTTATGGCATGCACTACAGAGATTACTGGGCTACAACTTTCCCAGAGGTGTGTTTCTAGGTGAGTGACATCAGCAGCCTTGCCAAAGTTGATCATATGAATTGTAGGGAGTGTGAGTACCCTAAAAAGCATTGTTCTCTAGACAGACAGAGACACACACACTTTCCATGTCTGGGAATAGAACATCTACCTAGCTACTTTATCATACAACAGTAGTACAGTTACAGGATGCGCTATGGAGGTTATTGGGCTACCAACGTCTCAGAGGTGTATTACTAGGTGGATGAAATCAGCAGCCTTGCCAAAGTTGAGTATATGAATTGTAGGGAGTGTAAGTACCCTAAAAAGCATTGTTGTCTACACAGACAGAGTCCGGTAGACACACACACACACACACTTGCCTTGTCTGAGATTAGCACACATACTTAGCTACTTTATCACACTACAGCAGAATGAAGTTACAGGATGAGCTACGGAGATGTCTGGACTACAACTTTCCCAGAGTTGTATTTCTAGGTGGATGACATCACCAGCCTTGCCAAAGTTGAGTATATGAATTGTAGGGAGTGTGAGTACCCTAAAAAGCATTGCTTTCTACACAGACAGATAAAAACACACTTGCCATGTCTGGGATTAGAACACCTAACTACTTTATCACATCACAGCAGTATGCAGTTACAGGACACACCATGAGCTACATTCTTCCCAGAGGTGTATTTCTAGGTGGATGATATCAGCTGCCTTGCCAAAGTTAAACATTTGAACTGCTCGTAATGTGACTACCACAAAAAGCATTGCTCTCTACACAGTCAGAGACAGACAGATGCACACAAACACAGTTGCCAAGTCTGGAATTAGAACTCCTTCCTAACTAGTTTATCATACAACAGCAATACACAGTCATGGGACATGCCATGGAGATTACTGGGCTACAGTGCTCCCAAAGGTGTATTTCACACTGGATGACCTCAACAGGCTTGTCATAGTAGGGCTATGGGGAGGGCAGTGTGTGTGCATGGGCCATAACCCATTCATCTATGGGTTGACACACCACATGCGGGCACACACAGGGTCATATTTTACAGGTACATGTATACAGCTGCTAGATGACTACTTCCTTGTATAGTCATATTGCACAGCTGGCACGTGCACCACAGTATGTCATGCTGACAGATACTGGTGACTAGTATTTGCAGTGAGTGACATCTGCACCTCACGTGTTTGGGGCCCTTTGGCTGTGTGATGGGTGGGACAGGCCTGGATGGCTCCTTGTCACAGTCACCCTCTTCCACACATCTATGTCCATCTACCTTTGGCTTATTATAGTGTGTTGTCCTTACATATATGTCTGTATTCCTATCCACTGTGTGTGCAAGGCATGAGTGGTGCATACTGATGAGTGTCTGCACTAACAACTGCGACTGCCACATATGTCTGGCCCACTGGTGTTTGCAGACATGGCCTTCATGTGTTTAAGTGTATGAGCATGCCCAGTATGACCTTTCAGTATGTTGATGACTGACATTGCCTTCATTTCTCTAAGTGTGTGAGCATGCCCAGTATGGCCATCTGTATTGCATGTGTGGATCGAGTCCAGGTAGTTTGTACTGCAGTGCTGATCTTTGTGTTGTACACCAACAGGTAGCATGCTGTCTCTGCAGGGTATCCATTGATCATTTTGCATTGACTGTTACTACATTTCTGCATAGCAGGGGGGGCACACCTGACTGTTTCTACATTTCTACATAGGATTGAGAAGGCACACCTGACTGTTACTATATTTTTACATAGGATGGGGGGCACATCTATTTCTACATTTCTACACAGGATTGGGGGGGGGCACACCTGACTGTTATTATATTTCTACATAGGATGGGGGGTACACCTGACTATTTCTACATTTCTACACAGGATTGTAGAGCCACACCTGACTGTGAATACATTTCTGGGTCAGATGGGGGGGGCACACTTGACACTTGTATACATTTGCTAGGACTGTACTGGTAAGTTGGGTGCTCCATTTCAGTCTGTAGTCTTACCTATCATGCTGGCTAGAGGCATACCAGTGTACTACAGATCTTAGCTTTTAATTACCTACATATTAGTTTCTGACTTCCTACCCTTCAGAACTGACATCCCACTGCCTGACCTGCTGTAGTCTGTCTGTGTAGGCCTTGGGGAGAGGCTACCCATAGGTCTCATTCAGGGGCCATAGCAAAGCCTTTGTTTTTGTTTGTCTACACCTGTCATGCTGGCTGTGACTGTTGTTGGGTATGTGACCCCCCACCCCTGACTGGCATGTGTGAGTCACTTATCCTGTGGGTGTCCCAGTATTTAGGGTGGTGCTGCAGGGCTGCCTATGTCAGATGCACATAGTATACTCCCTACACATGGTTATGCACGGATAGTGTAATGTTTGGCATCCCTTTTACTGTATGTGAGAGTCGGAGAGAGGTGTTACTCCCTGGGTCCCTCCTGTGTCAGTGTATGTGCTATGCGTTGCCTCTTTGCTAAGGACAGGGCATACTGGGCACATCTCCTTCTGCCTACTGGGGCAGGCTCAGGTTGTTCCTCCTCCGAATCACTCTGTGTCTGTGCAGACCTTGGCAATGGTGGGGGGCTGTGTGGCCCTGCCCCATGCTGTTCCTGCTGCAGCTGTTTCCGCAGGATCATATTGTGTAGCATGGCACATACTAGGACAATTTGGGTACATGTAGCTGGTGAGTACTGCAAGGCTCCACCAGATGTGTCCAGGCAATGGAACTGTGACTTGAGCATCCCAAACACGCGGTCTACTACTATAATTCTGGTCTGTGCGTGTGCCTCATTATGGAGTTCTTGTTCGGGTGCATTTCTGATGGGTGTCATCAGCCACGGATCCAGTGCATATCCAGCATCCCCCACTAGGTGACCATGAGGGATGTTCCCAGTGGCAAATCTCTGGTACAGCTGCGTCAGATGCCAGATGTGGGAATCGTGATAGCTTCCAGGACAGCCGGCACACACATTCATTATTATGCCCTGGGCATTGCATGCAACCTGGCAGTTGATGGAGGGGAAGCCCTTGCAGTTGATGTAGACCCTACTACATGCACCGGGTATTCCTTTGATGCATATGTGCGTGCAGTCTATGGCACTCACTACCTCAGGGTATTCTGCTATTTGGAGGATCAGTTGCATATTGTTAGCCAATGCCTCATGGGTGTTGGGGAAATATATGTGCTCACCGACATGTGCTGACATGGCATTCAGGAACTGGTGGAGTACCCTGGATGCTGATGCCTGTGAAATCCCCATCATATCTCCAGTTGGTCCTTTGGAACGTACCTGTAGCTTGTATTCTTAGGCCTAGACATACCTTGGTATCCACTGGGATGGGTTCTCCTCTGTTAGGCACAGCTCAAAAATTTGCTGTAGGAGGTTCCTGTCCACCCTATAGTGCTCCACTATCTCCAGCTCATGTAGTCCCTGGTAGGTTACCCTGGGTCTGTACACTCTTCTCCATCTGCTCACTATGGGTTGGTCAACAGCATTAACATCCTAACCACCCTCAGCCTCTTCCGCAAGTTGTATGATAGCTATTGCAGCCCCTATCATTTTCTGCTGTGAGTGTTAAAAGTTCCATGCTTGTTTACACCGGTGGGGTAGAGTGTGGGAAAAAACAGAGGGGAAGGTGTTTGCTTAGTTTATAGTGGTGTTCTGGGCTGGGCTGGTCTGCTGCCTGTGTAATTTGCTGATTCTGCTACATTTCACCTGCCAGCTATGCTAGTTCTCTTTGATTACCTTCCTACTGCTCTTTTCCCTTCCCATTGCCTTCCTGTTTAAGCCTGTGTATGCACCGCATAAACAGAGTCTCAAATGTGCTCGCTGCTGCTATTTCCTGGTTTAACCTCTTTTTTCTTCCTTCCTGTGCATGGTGTGCACACCCACTTAGGCTTTGTACAGAGTGGTAAGCAGGTTTAGACACAGCCCCTAGCTTAGCTGTGCTAATCTAGGAGCAATCCTGAGCCAATTACTCCAATCGACCTACAGTATGCCTGACACCCCCCATGATGTCACCTAACTCCTAGGCTTGCACCAAGCTATTCCTGCTCTTACACTGTTGGGACCTGACTCACATGAGGGGAGAACTGGGATTCATTATCATTCCCCTCATTTGCATAGGATTGCCTGCTGATGCATAGATACATGTCTCACACTGAGCCTCTATAGAAAACAAATACTTGACACACCAAATACTTTAATGCAAAGCTTTCGGGTCTACACCCTTCATCAGTACATAATAAAATCATTCTTTTCAAACTTTAAATAGGAGAAATAATTAATCATATGATACAGCCAGCCTAATTACCTATCAATTAAAATTTAAAAAGACAGATAATAAAATATAGTATAAAACTTCCATACATTTAACCTAAAATCTAACTATACTCAAAATTACAAATAACATTAATAAATGCATATAGCGTAGTACATTTAATCATAAAATAAAAATTAATAATACATACAACACATATAAAGATAACATCCTTCCATAGTTAATAAAATCAAATACTCTCTCTCTGCCTTTTCAGCAATACTGGCTTAAGACTAACAGCATTATTGAGGCCAGGTTTTACGTCTGCTTGTAATCTAACAATCCACTCATACTCTTTCAGCTCCAATGTATTATCCATATCTCCCTTCCTTACTCCCATCTCGATGGTACACATAAACCTAAACTTAAATTTATGTCTCTCACCTTCTTCCACGATATGTTTGCTCAAAGCATTTGTTAATATTTGTCTTCTTATTTCTGATTTATGCTCTATTATCCTCTCCTTTAACTTTCTAGTAGTTTTGCCTACATAGAACGATGTACAGGTTGTGCATGTTGCCAAATAAACTAACTGTACTTCATTACAATTAGTTAAGGCTTTAATATTATAAACCTCCTTACTAGTAGGATGCACAAAACTATTCTCACCTTCATACAGATCATCACAGCAAGTGCAATTATAGCATTTCATTGTGCCCACTCTTTTTTGTGTTTGTTTATTTATCTGCTGGAAATTTTTATAGCAGAATATTTGTTTAAGAGTCTCTGAATTTCTATATGCATAAGATGGTCTATCACCTACAATTAACTTAATTTCTGGCATAGCCATTAAAATCTGCCAATTTTTCTCCACTACATTATGTATAGCATCAGTATTCAAGTTAAATGTAGTAAGGTATCTGACTATTTTGTCCCCACATTTCGGGAATTCAATACCACCTGGTCCTCCATTGAAAACAGGTCTATATTTACTTCCTCTCCCATTTACTGCCTTTTTATAAACCTTATCAATAATATATTCAGAATAACCACTTCACCAAAACTCCTGCATCGTGTCCTTAGCTTGCTCCTCAAACCTGGCATCTACAGTATACAATTTATTAGTTCTAATCAGCTGGGCCTTCACTAAACCTTTAAAGGTGTGTGGGGCATGCATACTATCTCTATTAATATATCTAGATGCATCCACTTCTTTTTTATATATTGTGGATTCTAGCCTATCCCCATTCCTATATAGGTGTACATCCAAAAAATGTATACTTTGTTCTGATGCTGTCATTTTGAACCTTAAAAATTCTGTTGTTTCATTGAGATACTTTATATAATCATTTAATTACAATAAGGTACCCCCCCATAGCAGAAAACAATTGTCCACGAACCTTTTGTAAAATTTAACTTTCATATTCATCTCATTTATTCCACTAAGTATCACTCATTTTTCCCATTCATATAGCACTATATTGGCATATGTATTGGCTATGGGGGTACCCATTGCTACGCCTGTGAGCTGTAAATATGGCTCATCATCAAAAATAAAGATATTGTTCGATAACACTATTTCAAGAAGGGCACAAACATTTTCAGTTTCTCTAGCATTCATTTTGACTTCATTTATTAAGAAATCACAAATTGCATTTACGTCATATTCATTGGGTATAACTGTAAATAATGAAGTTATATCCAGAGATACCAATACATAACTCTGCTCACTACTATTCACGCACCAATTATGTAATTCTTGCAGGAAACTGTTAGTGCCTTTTAACACTGTGGAACATCTGTTCAAATACACACCTTGAATTGTCTGTAGATATTTTGAGATGGGTTGTGTAATCCAACCACCCCCTGAGACAATTGGTCTAAGTGGGGGATTCACCAGACCTTTATGAATCTTAGGGATACCATAAATCTGCGGTATTCTAGGGCAGGGTACACTCAAATAATTAAATAAATCAATATATATGTCATTATTAAGTTGTAACTCGTAAATTAACATATTTATATTTACTATATGCTTTTTAACTTCATTATAAGAATTTTTTCTAAATGTAGACACATCACTTAAAAAGTCTTTAAAGTTCGACATATACCATATCCTGTCCATTAAAACTACTGCTCCCCCTTTATCTGCCTGTTTTATGACATTTCCATCATTATTTTGCAATTATTTCATAGCCATATATTCAGAGTGGGTTAAATTGTACACACCTTTTTTACATCTCTTCTTATAGAATGCTCTTAACTCACATTCAACAATATTAGAAAAGGCAGACAGTATGGGACATAATACTGGTGAAAATACACTCAATTTCCTACATTTAGGCATTCTCAAACCATTGTCTTTAAAGATTAGCTTCAAGCTAACCTTTCTGACAAAAAGCTTCAAATCTGTTACTGCTTGCACAATATCGTCAGTAGTATTTGGGATAAACTTCAATCCCTTACTCAAAATGTTTAATTGAGATTCAGTGAGTGTTAAATTTGAAAGATTCACAGTACCTTTATTTATTTGTGCATACACCACATCATCCTTCCGTGTATAAACGAACTGTCGCTGTTCATCCTGAGCCCCATACTCAACAGTTGATCTTACCATTGCAGTGTCTCTATTCACTTGAGCGCATATTTTACCATCTTGTTTTGTACCAGTGGGCTGCCATTCTTCCTTTTGATCCCTGTACCTAACTGCTGTGCTTGCCGTTGTAAAGACGCACCCCTTATTAAAGTTTGTGTGGAGATTTTTTCCGGTTGTTTTAGTTGAAAAGGAGAAAAAGAAGTTATCTCCCTCTGTACACTCTTCTCTTTAGCATTCTCCTTCACATTATTCGAACCACTTGGTGCCATCAACTCCTTCACCTTAGGACACACTATGGTATCAGCCGTAACTTCACCGACATGAGGTATAGGTGTCAATGCCTCATTCACTCCACTTTTAATAAGCGGAATTTGCCGTTGATTGGATGATTCCACTGACGGGGGCAGGTTAATCTGTTTTTGAGATTTTGGATTAATCAAAGAATCCAAAGGCAGCTGCTGTACATCAAAAGTATCAAGTTGATCAAGGGAATTAGCAGCTTTCTTCTTCACCTCTAATCTTTTATCTTTATAGCCTACAGAGTAATTGTCATTTCTCGGCCACGAGAAGATGTGACCATTTTTAAAGTCATTAACATCCCTCTGAATTTTATTTTTCTTTTTTTGTTGTAGTCTCATATCCAATGCATAAAGCCGATCTAAAACAATCTGATATAAATCGAACAGATCTACAAAACATGACATGCCAGTTATTTCATTTTCTAGTGCTTCTATTTCTTCTACCAATTTACATTCTATAGGCTCAAAGAAACTGTTCATAAGGCACATATAATCTGCACTAAGTTTGAGATTTAACTGCTGCCACTGCATCAGGAGATCATTATATGTATTAGCATATGAGGGCATCTTTAAAATTCTTATTCCTCACGGAACAACACCCAACTCCAAATAAGCCTGGAAGCTCAACCGTTGCCATTGGAGTTGTTTGTAGGAATGAACTTTTCTTTCAAGGGTAGATCATTTCTGCTTAAAGTCTTCCACCTCCTGGCCAACAGTTACCTGGGGGGGGGATTCACAACAAATGCCATTTTTAATAGCGGATTATCCTGTTGTTGGAGCAACTTCTTCACCGAACTCCTCAGGACTGCTGGTTGTGATTCCATAATAGTTAACACACTCTTAGCTGGCTGGCTGGCTGAAACTCTCCTCCTTTCACTTAGCGTGAACAGTATTCACCAAACACAAACACGAACTGAATCAGACTCATTCGATGTAGGCAAAACTACTAGAAAGTTAAAGGAGAGGATAATAGAGCATAAATCAGAGATAAGAAGACAAATATTAACAAATGCTTTGAGCAAACATATCGTGGAAGAAGGTGAGAGACATAAATTTAAGTTTAGGGTTATGTGTACCATCGAGATGGGAGTAAGGAAGGGAGATATGGATAATACATTGGAGCTGAAAGAGTATGAGTGGATCGTTAGATTACAAGCAGACATAAAACCTGGCCTCAATAATGCTGTTAGTCTTAAGCCAGTATTGCTGAAAAGGCAGAGAGAGAGTATTTGATTTTATTAACTATGGAAGGATGTTATCTTTATATTTGTTGTATGTATTATTAATTTTTATTTTATGATTAAATGTACTACGCTATATGCATTTATTAATGTTATTTGTAATTTTGAGTATAGTTGGATTTTAGGTTAAATGTATGGAAGTTTTATACTATATTTTATTATCTGTCTTTTTAAATTTTAATTGATAGTTAGGTAATTAGGCTGGCTGTATCATGTGATTAATTATTTCTCCTATTTAAAGTTTGAAAAGAATGATTTTATTATGTACTGATGAAGGGTGTAGACCCGAAAGCTTTGCATTAAAGTATTTGGTGTGTCAAGTATTTGTTTTCTATAGAGTTGTATTCTGAAACAGTATCACACTGAGCCTCCCCATTTAGCAACCTCTACTCACTGGCCGTGTTGTCTTCTGCCTGCCATTGACTTGCATGGCAGAATACTGATTTTTGTTAGACTGCTTAATTTAGGTTTATTTTGTTATTTTCCCCCGATCCCGTTTGGAGCCGCTGCCCTATGCTTAAAAAGCCAAGATCAGCTAAAAAAATTAAAAGCTGATTTTTTTTATTTTTTGTTTTGTTTGCAATGCCAATGGCCTTATACTTGGCCAATGGCATGCTTCCTTACTGATATGCAGCCTTTATTTGGAGCTGTCACATCTCCGTTTTGAATTCTGCAGAAATGTACTTGGTTACTAACAGAGTACATTTCTACAGATTGCACTAGTCCTGCACGGACGGTCGCAAGCTTCCTGGATCGCAAAATCACCTTATTTGCATGAATTTCTCCTGGAAATGGGGTGATTTACAGGCAAGGGCTTAGTCCGTGCAGGATTAGTGCAGACGCTCTCGTGCACACCCCTGCAGGCTGTTCCTAGATCGCATGGCAGACATATTGCCTGCTAGAGCTCCTGCACTGATCCTGCACACCGTGCAGGGCATAGTAAATCCGGGGGATTGTTTCCAGACCAGAATGTGTTCAAAAGTCTGATTCTGTTCCAGAGAGAAATTCAAACATTCCACAGGTCAGTCATTTTGCGCAGACTGTCCCATTTGCTAAATCTGATTCCCAGTTTTATGTCACACAATATGTATGAATTTCTATGCCTAGTATGAAATACAGAGCAACATCGGCTTGATTGTATATATCTGTGTGCTTAGTATAGTATAATGCATGTCTTTAGATTGTCTGTGATTTCTGCATGCTAAATAATGTCAGGACAAATTGCATGATCTATTTCACAAAGATGGAGGATATAAATCAGAGTGCAATGTGTGTGCGTGTGCTATGTCTTTAAGAAGCATGCAAGGCTGTGTGTGCATGTATAAATTCCAGACATGCAATCCCTAGTGCCATTTTGTAGAAGCAGCCAGTGAGTGAGCATGTATGATCACAGTAGTTTGTATATAAGTTACTTAGTCATAGTCAATAGCCTCTACAGTGATGTGTTTATATAAAATAAAGTTACTTAAATAGAACCCACGAAGACTCGTTTATTCATGTACCAACACAAAAGCGACACTGTACACGATTACTTGTACATACTGCTGACTGTATATCTACAACACATACTGCTCCTGGGCTCGTCATTGCCTCACTGTACACTTGATTACTTGTACATACTGCTGACTGTATATCTTCGACACATGCTGCTCCTGGGCTCAGTCATTGCCTCACTGCCCACCTGATTACTGGTACATACTGCTGACTGTATATCTATGACACATGCTGCTCCTGGGCTCAGTCATTGCCTCACTGCACACCTTATTACTTGTACACACCTGATTACTTGTACACACTATTGACTGTATATCTACAACACATACTGCTCCTGGGCTCACTCCTCCTACCATGGTGATGATACAGATGTAATACACTGTATGTTAACTCCACCCACAAAATTACTCAACCAGATTAAGTGTCAAATGAACATACTAACAACCATGCCCCCCTTTCAAAGTTAAAAATCACCCTATATATAGTATAAATATTACAGTTATGCACACATTAAAATGAGTTGTACCATGCTTATCTTAGTGCTACTGTTGTATTTAAGATTTTCACTAATTGCTGACAGGTATGCCTCCCATTACTTAGATCAACCCTGCAGCACAAAACTCAGAGTCTTTGTCTATTTTTTTTGTTATGTGTGTGCAATAGCTCACAGCTTCAGACAAAAGGGTAACCTCTCCAGCCATACATAAGGTACACCATTCAGCCCTGCATTGGAGGTGGGGGCTGTTGTCCTCAAGAGTAGCAGTGGCGGGGGGGGGCAACTTTGTTATACAAAGGCAATTGTCACACATGGTTGGCTGGTCAATCTACAGCTAGAGGCCTGCATCAGTCATCTATAGACCCACATCCAGTGGCAGATTAATAATCATCATCAACTCTCTTTTTCTCATTTTTCTATATGTGGTTGGGTTTTCGTGTTAACTGTCCCCATCTCTCTCGATTCAATGCTACACTCCTGCCTTCTTTGACCCTCTTGCCTGACTTTCACAGATTTTCTCTTACACAATCCATCCACCTTTTTGCTGTATGCCCTCATTTTCTTTTCCATTATTTCCATCTCTCCCAAATCATCTTCACCACATTGTCTTCTGCTTTTCTGCACATGTGTCCGAACCAGCATAATATGCTCTCTTTGATCTTTTCTGCAATCGGACCTACTTTTGCTCTTATGTCATCATTTCTTCATCTGTCCAGCCATTTCAGGCACTTCATTTCCATCACCTCTAGCTGTCTCATCTGGTCTGCATCTTCTGAAAGTACAAGATCCATGCATATTTGTCTCCCACTGGGGTTATGCTCCTTCACCGTACACCCTATTCTAGCTGAGAGCAGATTTCCTAGTATGGTCTGATTTGTACACAGCATTTACCATTTGTTCTTCTTTAATGCTCTTACTCAGCAAACACATAGGGGCTGGCTCAGTGCACTCACAGGCACCATGTTTCTGAATCCCAGATTAACAGTGATAAAATGGATAAGTTATTACTGAGTACGACTGAGGTGAAAATAGGGTAATGAATGGTGGAAGAGAATGAATCAAAGGATAGATTGGTAAGGAAAAGAATTAAGGGGCAGAAGGGGAATTCAAGATAAAAGAAGCAAGCATTTCTGCTACAAGCTAGCATAGGCAGTTTAAATGACCATTAAAACTATAGCAGCAGATACATCCCTTTCATTAGTAAATTATTTGGAGGGGTGATCTGCAAGTTTCTAGTTTTAATGTGGGATATAATACTTACATAGTCATTTAAGTACACTACAGTTAAACTCAAGCCACAAAAGCACATAAATTGCAACTTACATAATAGATTTATGCATTTGTAATCTAATTTTATGTACTGTTCCTACTTAAAACTTACCCTGGGATTCATGAAGCTTGCACCAGGTGCAAGTGTAGCGTCGGCGTTCTAACACCAAAGATGGCCACCGAGCGATTCAGGTATGAGCTGTTCCCATGTGCAATACCTGCGTACGCTACGCCTGCACAACTCCTGAGCCTTGTATGCTAATTACACCATGTGTAGCAGTGTAGCATGCAAATGAAGGTATGTAGTGATTCAGGAAGTGGTGCAGGCATAGTGTAAGCATGCAGAAATGTAAACTGTAGAAAATGGTTTACATTTTTGCAAACATAAAATCGGAGCCATGACAGCCGACCAAACACATGTATTATATTGTTAATATATGCCAATGGCTAAATATATAGCCATTGGCATAAAAAAATGTACAAAATATAAAATTAACATTTAATATATATAGTCACACTATCACAACGTGGAAGCACAGGGCAGCGGTGCGCAAAGGGGACCGCAAGGAATCATGATATGTGTTTCATTGCAGTTTTATTCTATATTTTTATATATTTATTTTATTTTATTTTACATTTGTTGACTGGGCTAGTCCAGCTGGACTGCATGCTTACACTATGCCTGCACCACTTCCTGAATCACTACATACCTCATCTAAACCCCTCATCTTTTAGAACCCAAAATCTATTCAATTTTTGCATCCACTGATTTACATCTCCTTCTAATTATCTATTAAAAAAAAAAAAAAAAAAAAAAAAAGTGTACATATATAACTGCCATCTTTCTCCTTTCCTGTATCCTTTCTCTCTGTACATTATGATAGTATTCTCCATTGTATATCACATGTTAATTTTTTTTTTTACTTTTATTGTTGTTTTCTCTAACTACTGTATGTTTATATGTTACTACTATCCCACAATTTATAATGTTTGAATCTATCTTGTTACTTTATATGTATTTAGCAAGATTTTCTATTATTTTCCACTTTAATGTTTCAAGTTTGGAGCTTATCTCCTCGGGCCTCCACTGAAAATGGACATATTTCCAGCTGGACTAGCCCGGTCAACAAATGTAAAATAAAATAAAATAAATATATAAAAATATAGAATAAAACTGCAATGAAACACATATCATGATTTCCCCATAATAGTCAATAGCAGGCATGCTACACCATACTCATGGCGCAAGGGTTGCTAAGGGGCAGTGACAATGTTATGCACAGTAGCTAGGAATTAGTAGGCAATGCCATGCAAATGAGAGGAGTAATAGTGAATCGCAGATTCCCTGCTGGTGTAAGGATGCACCTCACAGCGTAGCGTTATAACACCAAGCCAAGCCCTTGGGATAAAGATGACATCAAGAGAGGGGTGTGTTGCCATTGCTGTAAGCACATTGAAGCATTGCTAAACCGGTCTGCCCCTAGCTAGGCAAACCTGCAGGATAGGGGTGTGTCGAATTGCCCATAGCTATGCTTAGCTGAGAGTACACAATGTAACTGAGTATGCATGTGAACGGAGATGAAAATGTGTGTAAACCCAGTAAACAGGTATGCGCGGCACACAGTGCAGCTGAAACAGGAAGAATATAGGAAAGAAATAAGGAAATGCTGCAGCAGTGAAATTGGAGTACAAATGACTAATTAACACCTAGGAGCCTACAGTGGGCCATTGACAACAGCTAACAAGGCTGAAAACAGCTACCTGCATAACAGAGAAGGGGAGGGGCTGTACTGCAAAGAAAACAGCAAAGTTTCAAAGCAGAACAAAGGTGATATGCAGTATATGACCTACAAGGCACATTTCGCCATGACTGGGTAGGAAAAGTACAAAACAAGAAAGATGGCAGGTGGATGCATGCCTGACAATGGGAGGGGATCCACGTCTAAAAGTGAATTAAAGGGCAACAGACTAATCAAGCAGGCAAGTAGATCTCCACAGTAAAGGCCCTACACTCACAGTACTCATTGCAAAACCCATAATTAAGACACGCAGCAGCTGGAATAGCTCATACACATCCACTTACATCAGCAGCATCCAGAGCACAATACTATAAACTGTGAAAGCACCTCACACACATTTGTGTATTCCCATACACTCTGCACCAGTGGTGTATACAGATGGGGAAATTTTATTATGTACATGTTAGGGGCTGCCATAGCTTTGATCCACCAGCATGTGTTGGAGATTAAAGGTGGTGTGGAGGATGATGCACATGACCACCGCAGGCACCAGAGGAGGAGGAGAGTGTTCAGACCCAGGGTAACCTACCAGGGGCTACATAATCTGGAGATAGTTGAGCATTACAGGGTGGACAGGGACACCTTACAGAAACTTGTGGAGCTGTGCCAGCCATGCCTCAGAGCCAGAACAAACAGAGCGGAATCTATCCCAGTGGATACGAAGGCATGTGTAAGCCTGAGAATACTAGCTACAGGTACCTGTCAAAGACCAACTGGGGATATCATGGATATCTCACAGGCATCAGCACCCAGGGTACTACACCAGTTCCTGGATGCCATGTTACCACATGCCAATGAGCACATATACTTCCCCCAAATGCATGAGAAGTTGGCTAGCAATATGCTTCTCTTCCACAGTGTGGCAGAATACCCAGAGGTACTGGGTGCAATAGACTGCACGCACATACACATCATCACCAGCTGGTGAGCAGGGTAGGAGCTACATAAACCACAAGGGATACCCCTCCATTAACTGCCAGGTCATATGCAATGCCCAGGACATTATCATGGATGTGTGTGCTGGCAGCCCTGGAAGTTATCACGACTCCCAAATCTGGCATGCCTCACAGCTGTATTGGTTATTTGCCTGGGGGGACATCCCAAATGGCCACCTGGTTGGGGGCTGCTGGCTATGCGCTGGAACCATGGATGATGACTCCCATCAGAAATGTACATACACCCATGCAGGAACATCATAATGAGGCACACACACAAACCAGAATCATTATACAGCACGTCTTTGGGATGCTGAAATCACGGTTCCATTGCTTGGACATATCTGGTGGAGCCTTGCAGTACTCTCCAGGCACACGTGCCCACATCTTCATAGTGTGTGCCATGTTACACAATACGGCCCTGTGGAAACAGCTGCAGCAGGGACAGAATGGTGAAGGCCCTCACAGCCCACCACCATTGCCAAGGCCCCCACAGGCACAGAGGTACACAGACCACGAACACCCTGAGCCAGCCCCAGGAGGTGTGCTCAGTATGCCCTTGCCTTGGCAAAGAGGGAATGTATATCACACACACTGACAGTGTAGGCACATAGGGAATGACAGATTTCTCCACCTGCACACACAGTAAAAATGGATGGCACACACACAAGACTACCTGTAAATTGTCATATATAGGCAGTCTACTGTGTGCATCCAACATAGGCAGCCTTCAACTATTGCACACACAACAGCCATTGGCACAAGGTAAGTCAACACCGGAACAGTAAATTAAGATATCAGCATATGCAGATACTGTATGTATAGATTCATAGGTAGGTACTTGGCCAACTGCCAGAGGCCATTCATAAGGCCAGCCAAAATGTGTCAGCTTTTGCCACCCCATTGATTCATTAACTGTCCCTCTGTGGAGCAGAGCCAATGGCAGAATCCCCGGGGTGCATCTACTGTTCCCTATCCACCCTTCAAGGTTTCTCTTGCAGAGTGTTAGTGAGGGGCACTGTATATTGTAGTTAGGGATGTTGTTCCAATGTATGGGGAGTGTCTGTGACAGGAAGTTGTCCCTCCAGCATATTCCGGTTATTGTTGTGGCAAAGTCAGCTCACTATAGTGTGTGACTCACTGTGACATGGATTCCCATAGATGGAACATATCCATCAAGCCTGAGTTCGACATGGCTGTGTTGGCCAGTGGAGAATATCTCTGAGTAAACAAGATGCTACTGAGTAAAGCAGGAGTTTATTCAGTCTGGCTGCATAGGCCATATGTTGGAGGCCAGTATTCCCCTTGGTGAGGTACATTCGTGGACCCCTCAGCTGTTGGACGTGTCCTCTGAGGTACATCCCACATGGGTTATTATACCCTATGATGGGACTGATGAGTGATGAGTAAAGGGGCACTATAACCCCAGTATGTCTAGATGGGAATCCTTTAGTAATCAGATGGCCTACATAGAAGGATGTCCTAACCACTGTGTAGATATGATTGTCAAAGGGGATATCACTATCTACCTTAGTCCCCAGATACCCCATTACCTCGTCTGTATTAAAGTGGCTGCCTTTCATGTGTTAGGATGTGGGTGCCAATTTCACAATGGAATGACCATGCAGTTAGTGGCACTTGGCTGGAGGCCGTGTCATTGATACCTTGTGACGTTCTCTGTGAGACCCCTTGAGGGATGTCTGTGTCAGCTGGACTATCGATCATGGCTCCCAATTTGCAGTCATTGCCAAACATGGTCTGCCATAGTCCACCTGCATTTGCCTGTACGTATGAGACATATATGCCAAACAGCAGGGCTCCCAGGACTGAGTCCTGTGGGACACCAGTCGTGACTGTTCAAGAGTTGGACCTGGAGACCGCTAGTCATACCATATGGGTTCTGTGTGTAAGCCCGTTGGCAACCCAACCTGTGATGTATAGGTGAATGTGCAGGCTGTTGTGTTTATCAATAATACCTGAGTGGTGCATGGTGTCAAAAGCCTTGGTGAGGTCCAGGTAGTATGTGTTAACCACCTCCGCCGTCATCTAATGTCTTGGTGACTGTATGTAAGATGTCAAACAGGTTCAGTAGGCATGAACTGCACTCAACCAAGCTGACCTGGTTTGGGTCACATGTTTGAAGGTTACCAATGTCATTGTTAATGAGTGCCATCAGGATGCAAACCATACCATTGCACACCAGGCTAGTCAGGCTTATGGGGTGGTAGTTACCATGGTCAGTTGTGATTTCACCTTGCTGGAGTGGAATAACCGTTGCCACGTGCCATTGTATGGGCATGTAGCCTGTGGAGAGGCTGAGGTAGGAATGCGTAATTAGGTGGGGGGCAGGTTGTCTTGTAAAGTTTGCAAGATGCAGTCTGGGTCAACGTCTGCCTCCACTGATGCTGTCTTCTGCTGGTAGGGAGGGCCATTTCCACCTGTGTGTCTCTGATGGTTGGGATACTGTACCTTTCGGGTAGTGTTGTGGGCTCTTTAGGGGGTGAAGTATGCACCGAATATATCTGCAAGGATATTGGTGATATCAGTAGGGTCAGCATATTTTGTACTATATTTTACCGGCACAGTGCAAATCTGTGTGTCACCACGTAGATCCTTGACATAGCCAAAGAAGGCTTTGTGGTTATCTTTTGAATCCTTGCGTATTCGCCTGCTGTTAGCCTTGAATGATGTAATGAGGGACCTACGTGTCATACTAATAGTGGTCATGGATGTCTGCCCTTCATGGGATTTTTTGTGTGTCTGAAACACTGTCCTACTTCTGTAGTATATCCTGTTTATTGCAGAGGCCCATCAGACCAGTGTCCTTGTCTAGGAGGAGTGAGTCTTGGTTTACCAGTGATGGCACGATCCATGCATCCATGTAGGTGCTTATAGACTGCATTTGTAAATCATCTGTATCTTGAGCAGTGTTTCTCCTTAGCGTGGGGGCTGTGAAACCCCCCACCCCTGTCACCAGTAGTGTAAATTTAGCTGTAGGAAAGGTATACACACTGTGGTATCTGTGGGTGGGGGAGGTGCTAGGGTGTGGAAACAGTGAATAGTGCATGGTCAGATCTAACCAGTGACCGGTTAACCTCCACTGTGGTGCACCTGTTGCCCATGTTGGTGATGACCACATCTAGTAATTTCCACCACATTTTAGGGAGGTTACCACCTGATACAGGGCATATGAGGTGATACATTCCAGGAAGCACTGGTCCTGGAAGTGAGTACCGGAGTACGTTTCCCAGTTAATGGTATGGTAGTTGACATCGACCAATGCCAGGGTGTGTGTTAGGACTGTCATGTTCTCCACTGTCTCCAGGTAGGTGGAGTGGAGGTCCTGGGTCATGGAGGGTGATCTGTAGCAGGCCACATTCCACATTGCAGTTGTGGCTGTTGTTAGCTGCACATGGATGATCACAGAGGTATCATGCTGCCCCACTAACTTGGAGGTGTAGGTTTCCCTGATGAATATGGATACAGCCCCTCTATGTCTGTCAGTCCACATTCTGTGGCTGAAATATGTGATATGGGTTGTAGTCTGGTAGTGCTGGTGTGCTCTCAGGAGCCTTAAGACAGATTGCAGTTAATGCACAGATGTTGATGTTGTCCATCCTGAGGAGTGCTATGAGTGCATGCATGTTGTGATCACAACCCCTGGTGTTGAGTAGCATAATCCTCATTGAAACTGCTATTGTGCTGTTTACGGAGCTGGTATTCACCTTTAAGACTCTCCAAAATAAGGCACCATGGGGGCGCAATTAGCCTTGGCCAGTATTCCAAAGCGTAAGGCTGACACATAGGCCAGTATGGTATAATTGCATGCATGTTCCCCATCTGTGCTTGTTTTTCATCTCCCCTGTAGGTAACCTACTGATAAGCAATAGAAAGCCTTAAACTTATACAAGTCTTCTAGCTTCCAAGATAGGCTTTTGGACTGACTAAGTATCAGTGTTCTGTATGTTCTTGCTGTACTCATCTGTTCCCTGACTACAAGGTGAGTTCACACTGTATATTGTGATCTGAAGGTCTGTTTATTCACATATTATGGCTGTGATGGCCTGCACGGTAGAGGTTCAGAGATAGCCTACTACCTATCTGCCCAATGGCATTTAGAAGCATAGCAACAGTGTGTTGGCCTTCCCCGCACCATTGGTGAAGTAACTGAGCCTCTGTCAAGCATAGCCAATGAAGCAATCCCAGGCAGAGTTGCTGGAAGCTGTTGAAGACTGGGGTTGTGGAGGGTGATAGGGGCACTTAGTGATCTAAAGAGGGCATGTTAATGTGGCAGTTCGACACCATTCAATTCTCCCAACAGGTCTTGCAGCTATCAAACTGGACAGGCTCCCCCACCCCCTGGCTGTATGGTTCTGGAACACATGATCACAGGGGTGTATAGTCTGTTACCCATTCACACAACAAGTATTCCCTTGAAGTGTGTCGGTGAGGAGCTATGCCTAATGTAGTTAGGAATGTAATGTATTGTCTCACAGTACATTTTTTATACGTTGTTATTTCAAGAGTATGTGAAGCTCAGTGAGTTTGGGGGCTCCCACCCTTTGCTTAGCCTAGCTTACACATAGAAATCATCTAAATAAGAAACAGGCGGAAGCAACATTAATGTCAACAGTGTAATGGTTACAGCATCTGCATAGTATCTGTGCATTCAAGCTTACAATCCCAATAAAGGCAGGGATGTTTATCAAGTGCAAAAGTATACCTTAATCACAGCTTGCATATATAGGTAGTAATTGTTTGTATAATAAACATTCAAATCACCCATATAAACCCATGTGTGCAGGAGAGTGCAGTCAACAGAGAATGTAATGTTATGTCAGCACATAGTGAGATGTTACATCACTGACATGTATATATCCGGAGTAGTTCGTGGATGTGGCAGTGTTTGCGCGCATAGGTTATACATTACAAAGTTTGTTTAACTGTGCTTAACCACTGCTATAATGTCACACAAACACTTTTAAACATGCTTACAACTGCTTAA
>NC_056739.1:676385397-676512897 GCF_019279795.1 Protopterus annectens | reverse complement strand
TGAACTAATCCCGTTTCAGAGGTTTGAAAGGTTCGTACACCAGGAAGTTTTACCGAGTACTGATTATTAGCACAGTATGATACACACTAACACCAAACTAAATATGTCTGGTAAGCACACTGTAAACCCCCAAACATTATATGCATAGCTATGCAGCCTTGAGCTGGTCAAACAACCTGGCCAGAATGAAACATATTCAGAAGTATTAGCTACAGACAAGCCCTGCACAAGTAGCAATGTTCAGAAATATAACAGCAGTTCTCACATTTAGACCAACTCCTCTAGGCATTACACACAATATATTACTGTTTGTCTCCATACAGCTGTTGCAATAGATTCCAACCAAAACTTCCACACTGTCTTCCTCACAAGTAAGGCAAAGGGACAATGCCCAAGTGGAGTACTCAGTTATACTCCACTGTAGCCATGGTATTGGCTAAGGCAGTAGCAGCGCAGCTGATGTCCATGTAATTAGCTACTTAGGAACACCAATTTGTCATCGGGATAGCACATGTTACTGATCTGTAACTATAAAAGGTTGCCTTGTCACATATTCAAACCATCTGTATCTACCTGTAGGACAGTACAAAACACTGAAAGATGAACCGAAAACGAGTATTACACTAGTTAATAAAACCTCCGATTACTACGATGGTATGTATAACATGTAGTATGTCTGTGTATGTAGTACCTGTACTGTACGTATTACAGTGTAATCAATGCATATAGTGGAAACAGCTATCTTGTAGCAATGTATTGTTGAGCAGTTGTAAAGCTTGTTGTATTCTATGTGTGTACTACTGTAGGTTACACGGCACACTTCACATACACCACAAGGGATGATATGGGTTTGGAACCCACCAATTTACTTCCAGCCACTGTCAGTGTCCGGATTGGTCCAACAAGTATGTGCTATAACAGGCGATAGTATACGTCGATATATTGTAACAGTTGACATATGTATGAGTGTATACGTAAGATGCACATGTTAAAGGTGGGCTTACCATGCAAATATGGTGTGCATTGTGGGATATTGTGCCAATAACTGTGTAATGTACAGTATTCTAGGCAGATCTGTATTCTATTCTACATAGCAGTTCAGTTATAGGTTCATAGGTTCATAGGTTCATACTAGGCTATCTGCCCTAGGGCATTTATAAGTCTAGCCAGAGTGTGTTTGGCTTTCGCCACCCATTTTGAATAAATTTTGCTATGCCCTTTTTCGAGGTTAGTATACTGTGCCTCTGTCTAACAGTGACACAGAAGTGATACCCGGGGTAAACCTATGATCTCCCATCCACTCATCAAGATTCCTCTTGAAGACAGTCAATGAGGGACTCTGCCTAACCTGGACTGGGATTTTATTACAGAGTGAAGGGAGCCTCTGGGTTATGAATCTGTCCCTCCAGCATGTCCTATTTATTTCAATGTTGAGGTTCAAGTCTCTCGAGCGCGTAGCTCGATGGGATTTGGATTTTCTGAGGTGCAGCATGTCCATTAATTCTGGGTTGGACATGGCTTTATACGTCAGGCACAGATCGCCTCTGAGCAGGCGGTATGCCACTGAGTAGAGCTGGAGTTTCTTTAACTGGGCAGCATATGGCATCTGTTTGAGCCCTTTGATCCTCTTGGTGAGGTACTTTTGGGGTCTTTCCAGTTGCTGCAGGTGTCTGGTAAGGTACATCCCAAAAGGGGCATTGTACTCAATTATGGGCCTGATGAGGGATGAGTAAAGTCGCACGATGACCTCCTCTGATCTAGATGTGAATCTCTTCATGATTAGGTGGGCTATATAAAATCTTTTTCTAACCACTTTGGCCTCGTGGTTTTCAAATGAGAGATTGCTATAAACTTGGGTCCCCAGGTCCCTAATTACTTCTTCCGTACTTAATGGATTACCACCTATGTGGTAATTTGTGGGCACTTTGTTTTTGCCAAAGGGGATGACTACACACTTTTTGGCGTTTAGCTTGAGGCGATGGCTCTGGCACCAGTTGTCTGTTTCTATGAGGCCCTTTTGTAGAATGCTTGTGTCAGCTGGAGAGTCAATTATGGTGCCTAGTTTGCAGTCATCTGCTAACTTGGTCAGCTACATTCCTTCCGTGTAGGCCTGTACCTCTGAGAAATATATACCGAACAAGAGAGTTCCCAGGACTCAGCCTTGTGGGATGCCACTTGTAACTGGTTTGGAGTCTGACATGGCTCCAGCAATTCTAACCATGTGGGTTCTGTCCTTGAGCCAGTTTGCAACCCATCTAGTGACATAGGGGTTTATATTTAAGCTGGTGAGCTTATCTATAATGCCCGAGTGGGGTATTGTATCAAAGGCTTTTGTGAGGTCCAGGTAGGCTGTGTGGACCATCTTCCCTTCGTCAATGGCCTTGGTGACTGTTTCAAAGAAATCAACCAGGTTTAAGAGGCAGGATCTGCCCTTAACAAAGCTGAACTGGGTAGGATCCAGTGTCTGTAGGTTCCCAATATCTTTATTTATGAGGTCCATGATGATCCTTTCCATAACTTTGAAGACCAAGCTAGTCAGGCTTATGGGGCGATAGTTTCCAGGATCTGTTGAGGCACCACCTTTGTAGAGAGGGACCACTGTTGCTGTATGCCACTCTTTGGGTACATATCCTGTAGTAAGGCTGAGATTGAACAGTAGTTTTATGTTTGAGTTTAGCTCTTCTTGGAGTTCATGTAGGATGCAGCCCGGGATACCGTCTGGTCCCATTGATGCTGTGTTTTTTGCTTTGGAGAGGGCAGCTCTTACCTGAGCATCTGAGATGTCAGGGGGGCAGCACTCTGCTGGAATAGATATTTGCCCTTTTGGTGGGGAGGTGGGGGAAGTTTGCGCTGAACCTGTCAGCTAGGATGTTGGCAATGTCTGTGGGTTCGGTGTATTTTTTGTCATTTTGGACTAATTCTGAGCATATCTGGGAATTCCCACCCAGGTTCCTAACATAACTAAAGAAAGCCTTGTGATTAGCCCTAGTGTCCTGTGCAATTTTTCTCTTGAAGCTGGCCTTAGATGATTTTATGAGTGCCTGTAGTTTTTTGCTAATACTGATCAGAGATGCCTTCCCTTTTTGGGATTTTGCTCTATCATGTAGTAGCTTCCTCCTTCTATTGTATAGTTTGTTTATGGCTGGGTTCCACCAGACAGGACGCCTGCCTTTGGAGGATTGGGTCTTGGTTTTATTTGGGATTGCATGATCCATGCATTCCTGAAGGTGTTCATAGAATGTGCTTATAAATGCGGTCTGGGCCATATTTTCCACAGGCCCGGGGGCTTTGAAGGATTCCACCTCGATTTTGAGGAGTGTGAAATTTGCTTTAGAGAAGTTTTTCACTGTGGTTTTCTGGGCAGGGGGTGGGGTCGGGATGTGAATGTGTGTTGGAATTTGTTGGGAGGAGGAGAGGGTTATCTGTATACATGAGGCAGTTGTAACATTGCCTCAAGATTCCCAGATTCACCAGCTGGACCGGAGAGGAGATTGACAATTGACCTTTGGACATACTAGAATAGTATTGGGAATTCCTTTATAATTGAAAAAAAGGGCCAATGGGGAACAAGGTACTCAAGGGGAGTTTGTGAGGGTGTAGTGCTTTTAATTTTTTAGTGCTGACTTATATAAATGCTTTAGTGAGCAAGTGCCAGGCTTTAGAGTAGGAATAGGGTGTTTATTATGAGAACTAGATCAGTTCTAAGGGAAAAAGTGAAGAGCAGCCTTTGTGGAGCCGAGAATGGTTTAAACCCAATTAAGCGGAGCTGCCCGATGGTGCACTATGCGCAAAATCGCGCAAAGCCACGCCAAAGCGAGTTTTATACAGGGGGACTTGAAAGAATTAGAAATTGGCCCAAAACGGCCAACAGACCACCAGATTCTTGTGCTGGGAACATTCCTCCAGGGATAGATAGGCTGCTCCAAGCTCCCCACTACCATTGGTGAACAAAGAAGCCTCCCCCTATCCAAGAAAGGAAATGGGCAACACAGGAACTTTGCAAACAGTAGTTATGTCTATTGGCAATTACAATACTCAATGACTGGATACATAGCATTCGTATTCATCTGACAGGTTAGCAAAATGATAGCAAAAATAACTGGAAGAGCCAGGTAACTATCCATGCACATAACACGTGTAATATCCACCTCTCTACTATAGTTTGCAAACAATAACAGCTGCGCATGTGTACATGTTATGCAAATGTGTAGTGACCCTTGTTACAGGGCTGGGCCAAATGGCTATGTGCACACCTACATAGAGTGGATATTGAGAGTACAGATGCATTGGTTAAACTACCAAGTTTGTGTAGCCCAACCTCTCATTGCCAACATAACAGCCACCTGCACATGCTGTATGCAAGGCAGTTAACAGCACTGGTAATGAAACAGTTTGCATATCATCTTTAACTCCAGTGTAACATCTGCTGTAGGAGTGTAAGATGTAGGAGACAGCTGCCCATGTGTAATAGCTGCATCAATGGTGATCACTCACACTATTTGATTATATCCTGATCATGTTGAAAGTGGCATCAGAGCCTATTGATACATGACTCTATTTGGAGAGTGGGTGTCTGTGCCCAACAAAGCTCATGGTCCTGCTGGATATGTGAGTATATACCCAGAGAAGGAAACAGACCTGTAGACACTTGCATCATCTGTAATCAACTAACAGGATGTGATGTGCTGCTCAGAGGAGGATTGCTGCTAAAGGTAGCTACAATGTTTCCGTAACAGTCAGTGTTATCATGTCCATAACAGAAATATTTACATGTGAGCATCACTGTCTACAACATCTTCACAGGCAATACGTAAACTAAATACAGTACTTGGTACTTGTTGTACTGATTGCTCATACAGGCATGTCCACTAGTCAGCTACTGGTGTTTCCTATTGTCAGCTTTTTATATGTCACCATCCTTGGGGAATGTAATCTCTATGCCGTGTACACTGCCAGACCAACCTAACACCATGCCCCACACATTGTTTGGGATGCAGCTACAGGGGTAAGCTGGAAGGCAGCCCAGTCTACAGCCATGAGGTGTAGGTTAACACATGCAGCTCATCACCACAACCAACACATACCCTTACCAGAACACAGTAAGGACACCCACACACACTACTGGAAATCACACACATTCACAAATGCATCTAAGTATCTGGCCAAAGAAGTGACCTCCCCCAAGCAGGAAGAGACAGGCACCGAAATATACAAACTGTATGACATAGTTTGCATAATTGCGCCACACCTCTGAACACATGACTGGAAACATGCCCAACAGTACTCATTTGTGAATGCAAACTCTAGCACTATGTTACACACCGACCTATACGAGGGCATACATACTGTCAGCTGCCTGTCTGCCATGATTAGCCACATACTTATACACTCAGATCACCTTTTGAACTATACACATGGCTCTGGCATATTCTATGTTGTTGTGCAGGACCTGTGATGCAGTAGCCTGGACTGCATGGAAACAAATGTAGGAACTGTCAGGTCTTGTAGCTCATGCTGGTATGTCCCAAGGCCTGGATAGCATTCTGCCACTGGCCAAATGATACTACAGTACAAGAACAAAAGGATTGTATTCCGCAATTGTCTAATGTAGTGGTGCATGTCACAGGGTATCCAGTATCTGTCATCCTGGGATAACATGGTTGACAGACCATGATGCTTTGCCAGACAGGGCCTGCACCTGTCACCCCTGGGAATCTGGATACTGCCTAGGGCTCATGCTTCCCCTATAGTGCCTTCATCATGCACGGTTCAAGTGAGGGTCCACTGCTGTTACAGGGACAGCCAAGCAATAAACTGTGGGTCTCGCTACACAATGATACATGTCTGAAACACTATACGGACACACATATGTCATTCCCTAACATGGAGAACATATTTGTGCATTGGCTGAGACATGTTTCAATGCTCTGGAGAGCACACCTGCATGACCATGTTATAACACATACCTTACCCTCTTGTCCATTATTCTTTATTGGAACACACATTCCTGAAGGTTATGTACACCCCCATGCTAATTGCCCTTGCATAACATCAGATGTATTATGCTGAGCAACTACCTTTATGCCAAAGTGGAATTCAAAATGCACCTTGAGACAGATCACCCACCAGGCCGCGGACTTTCCAACTGTCATAATGTGCTGTAATGGGGAAGATTAGGTCTGAGAAAGAACCATAATAATGGCTACTCTCAACTATTCCATTATGAACTGGGAAGACTCCTCATGTACCAACACCTGCGCTCAATGCATGTTGGATTCCATCAACCCCACTGACTTGGATCACAGTAGTCACACAAACAGGGCTAACAGTATGCTACACATAGCTAGTCTCCAATGCCAATGCTATGTTTCCTAAGAGCAGAGTGGTGAGTGCCATGGCACCCATACAGATGGACAATGCATGTGCAAAAGCTGAATCCTACACAAATGAATCTTAAACAGTCACATATGTGCAGTGATTGTGCCATTGAAACAGAACCAGGAGTCAACCCAACACAAACAAATAGGCAAACTGGTGGTACCATGATTTAAACTGTACCACAAAAGGTAGTAACTGTTGCAAGAGTGAACACACATGAGTGTAGGTGACCCTCGTCAGCCTCAGTAAGATGCAGATACACCATATAAAACCACGCAAAGTTACTGTGAAACTAATCAGCCACATATTATGAGGCCAAGCACAGAGCATTCTATAGCTGTGTCATTAATCGTAATAGCAACAACAAGACCAGCCGTGCTGCACAGCACTATGGCATGGGAGGTACTGCACCTACAGAAATAGTACCCATTCACCCATATAGGGTCTTGGAGAACCTAAACCCACTCCCACCTCCCCCCACCCCTAACAGGTACACTTAGTAATATATCCATGTACACTACAGGGCCCCTGTACTAACGACTATGCAGGTACAAGCTGCACTCTCTAAAGCCATGCATACATACAGCTTTCATGGGACCTGTCAACATCCCAGGGTGTATCCTACACAAATGTAAGAACATTCAGCTAACCACATACACATCATGTTCAATCATAGCTCCATGTCAGGCTGTGTACACACCGAATGGTGCACAGCAACAGTTATCACACCCCACAAAGGGGGAGACACCATTGATAATGGGACATAGTGCAGAACTACCCTGTTGAGTCTGGTCTGTACGGCCATGACTAGGTGTATATTCCTATGTCATAGGAGTGGCTGGCAACTGGACTGCTGGCAGAACCCACACTACAGAAGGTGTCTGACGAATACACACACATCAAACCAGTGCCAGCCACAGTAATGCAGGGGTCATACCTGCTACTCCCCCTCTTTGTTATCTATACCACATAGACTAACACAGAAGGCATCAGCCTACTGATGCTTGCAAATGACTATGAACTAGGAGCAATAGTTGACTCATTGTGTGCTGTGTTCAACATACAGAAGGGCCTTAGTGTGTCAGATGTGTGGTGTGGGATGTATGGCCACAATCTGACAGGTAAGTATTTCATTGTCATCCCCTGTGTTACAAACACTATACCCATTAACTACCACCTAGGCAGAGGTCAACATAATGACAACTGTGTGTATGGGATGCAGCTGGACAGTACTTCCCTTTGATAGTTACATCACCACAAAAGACAGGTAGTCATATGTGGCACCCCTAACCATGACAGGGTGCCATCCAGGAATATAGAGATAACTGCTCAGCCATACTCAACATCCATGTGACCCATAATAGATCACATATTTCCTTTAAGGGTTATTGCCCATGTGTAGATGGCCTACACTGCCCATCACAATCCCTAGCTGCACTATGTAGCATGCAGCTTACCCTGAATAAAGCCATGTCCAACCCAGAGGTGTTGGACATGCTACACTTAACACATCCTGATCCCAAATAAACACATACGTCATGGAAATCCATCTTTCTAGTACAAGGATCACAACATATCTGACAGATCCCTGTCTCATACACTTAACATACTCTTGCCATACTATGCGTCCAAGTCCAGCGAAGCTGCACATTGCCCCTCTCTGTGACATGGTGTGATGACCGCATGCCAAATATATCAGTAACCATGTGTATCAGTTCTGTGGCACTGCTCAAACTGGCCACTGAAACTTACCTGTCTGTTGCCTAAAGCTAGGTAACCTGTATGCCTAGGCTCATAAATGGCCCAGGACATATAGCCTACTATGTCACTATGACCATATATGCTATAGTTGATATCCAACCCTGCAAATACCATCAGGCTAGCTATTGTCCCATGTGTTACACATGTGCAACACAGGCAATACATGGCAGGATGCTACACAGCTGTACAGTGCCATGTAGATGTGTATGGCAAAACACATACATGTTTGCAAATTTGCAGGGTCACAAGTCATGTCCATAATGG
This sequence comes from Protopterus annectens, assembly GCF_019279795.1. Classification (NCBI taxonomy): domain Eukaryota; kingdom Metazoa; phylum Chordata; order Ceratodontiformes; family Protopteridae; genus Protopterus; species Protopterus annectens. Next base: position 676,504,494 of record NC_056739.1, on the reverse strand, counting down.
CTATGTATGACTATATATGTGGCATACACACAGCGTTAAGGTCAATTGTATTAATGTGAACACATCCAGGCATGTGCTGATAGGTAAAGACACCACTACAGGCAAACAGACATGCCCACATCAAGACAACATCCACATGGTTTATGAGCAATGTCATCACATGACACACACATATATGGTGATAACATCGCATCACCAGTAGGTGTCAAATGTGTGTGACTTATACATGTCAGTAGTGTTAGTGTCATGTAGATTTACAAAGACACATTTGTAATCTTAATAAATGTGATACACATGTATGTTCAGCTGTACTACTGTACTTCTCTGTGAGTTACTGTGATCTCTCTCCATCCTTATGTCTTCCAGGTATGCCCTGTAGCAGACTGCCGCTGTACAGCTGCTTGGAGGATGAGGTCCTCATCCCATACCCCCTCGACAACTACACAACGCTCTTCAGCCATGTGCCACAGGATGCACAGCGGCAGGATGCCCTGTGGGAGGAACTCTGCAGGAGGGTAAATGATGTTGGCAGTCACAATCACACCTATCAGCAGGTGTGCCGACACTGCACTGACCTGATAAGATGGGCGAAACAGCATGCTAATGTAATTGCCAGGGAACAAGGTGCAACAGGTGGGGGGCCACTCACCCAGTCCCCACTCACACATACCGAGGAGCTACTGGCCAACCTGGGGACACTTGCAGACCTCCATCCAAAAGCTTTAGCTGGTATTGTGGAGGTGGGTGTCTCTCAACCACCGAGCCTGGAGTTGCCTGGTAAGTCACTACTGCACATAAACACAACTATATATCACATAGTTACATGTGTTGCTGTACAATATGTAATGTACCATCATATGCAAGGCATGTATGCACACATGCCACATACTATAGTATGCTACTCTATATATGCACAGATGTGCATATTCCATAGTATAGTGTATTGTACTGGCTTATGTGCTAACATGGACATTGCACCCTGTAGCTATCACACAGGTGTGGATAATGATCTTACTGCTGTGCCACTCCTATTTAGGTACCTCTGGCATTTTGCAGTGACAGCAGCTTGTGTCAGGTGAGATTGTTTTTATTTACCAGGCTTGATAATGTATGGAACATATTAATTGCATGCTGTCTGCCATAACACACGTACACATAATGTATGGTGGTCCTGTTAATGGACACTGGTCAGACCTGCAATGCATTACACTGTTTACCTATGTGAAACAATTGAAGACTATATGAAACACCCAGACTAAACCTTCCAAACTGTCATTGCCAGATGTGTGGACAACAGTGAATACAATGGTGGAGGTGTGTTCCACTGTAGGGACAGGTACTACATATCATCATTACACATGTTGGGAATATGAACAGTACTGTACAGAGAGCATATGTGTGCAAACACACTAAATGTGTTGGAGCTGGAGTATGCCTGGTCCACAGGATACACCCTTGTCTTGTGGAGTGTACTCCTGCTATGAATGTCACACAATGTCATGTGCTATCAGACATGCCCATGACATGTAGTGGGCTGACTGCACCACTGGTCAACTATCCTGCAAAACATGTCTCACATCCCATACATAGATTCATAGTTTCATATATATAATTTCATAGTATAGTACTAGGCTATCTGCCCTGGGGCATCTGTAAGCCTAGCCATAGTGATGTGGCTTTTGCCACCCCATGAAATGGTACAAAAATGTACAGAATAAATCTAGAATACTGTGCCTCTGTCTGGTAGTGACACAATGAAGGTCCCCTTATATAATAGAATTAGTTTACTGTGCCCCTGTCTAGCAGTGACACAGATGTGACCCCTGGGGTAAACTTACGATCTCCCATCCACTCATCAAGATTTCTCTTGAAGAGAGTCAGTGAGGGGCTCTGCCTAATATGAACTGGGATCCTGTTCCAAAGCATGGGTGGCCTCTGGGTTATGAATCTATCCCTCCAGCATGTCCTATTCATACTTGTGCCGAGGTTTAAGTCTTTAGCTCTCGTGGTCCTGATGGATTTGGATTTTTTGAGGTGGAGCATGTCCATCAGATCCTGATTGGACATGGCCTTGTACGTCAGGCAGAGATCACCTCTGAGCAGGCGGTATGCTACTGAAAAGAGCTGCAGTTTCTTTAGTCTGACAGAATAAGACATATGTTGGAGACCCTTGATCCTTTTGGTGAGGTACTTTTGTGGTCTCTCCAGCTGTTGCAAATGCCGGGTGAGGTACATACCAAATGGGGCATTGTACTCAATCATGGGTCTGATGAGGGAGGAATATAGGGGTACAATGACATCCTTGGATCTGGATGTGAATCCCTTCATGATGAGGTGTGCAAGGTAGAATGTTTTTCTAACCACTTTGGCAACGTGGGTGTCAAATGAGAGGTCGCTGTCTACTTGGGTCCCTAGGTCTCTGATTACTATTTCCGTACTCAGTGGGTTGCTGTCTATGTGATAATTTGTGGGTACTTTGTTTTTTCCAAAAGGGATGGCTATACATTTTTTGGCATTTAGTTTAAGGCCGTGACTACGGCACCAGTTGTCCGATTCAGTGAGGCCTTTTTGTAGGATGTGTGTGTCTGCTGGTGTATCGACTATGGTGCCTAGTTTGCAGTCATCTGCAAACTTTGTCAGCCACAGCCCTCCCATGTTTGCTTTAACATCTGAGAAATAAATGCCGAACAAGAGGAGTCCCAGGACAGATCCCTGTGGTACACCACTTGTGACTGGCTTTGAGTCTGACACATTGCTCAGATTTTTTAACTTTATGGGTTCTGTCCTTTAGCCAGTTTGCAACCCATCTAGTGACATAAGGGTTTACTTTTAAGCTGTTTAGCTTATCTATGATGCCTGAGTGGGGTATTGTGTCAAAGGCCTTAGCCAAGTCCAGGTACACTGTATGGACTGCTTTGCCCTCATCAATGGCTCTAGTGACTGTTTGGAAAAGGTCAACCAGGTTTAAAACGCAGGATCTGCCCTTTACAAAGCGCCGGGTGGGGGGGGGTCAGTGTCTGGTCCCCCTATGTCTCTGTTTATGAGTTCCATAATGATTCTTTCCATAGCTTTGCAGACCAGGCTAGTTATGGGGTGCTTATGGGGTGGTAGTTTCCAGGGTCTGTAGAGGCACCCCTGTGGAGTGGGACCACTGTTGCTGCACGCCAGTGTTCAGGTACATATCCCAAAGTAAAGGCTAAGGTTAATAGCATTTTTATGTGTGGGTTTAGCTCCTCTTGGAGTTCACGTAACCCACCCTGGGATACCGCCAGGTCCCTTTGATGCTGTGCTTTTGCTTTGTTTAGGTGGTTCTCACTTGGACATCTGAGATGACAGGGAGATTACATTCAGCTGGGATAAGTATTTCTTCTTTTGGGGTGAAGGAGGGAGAAATTTGCTAATGTCTGCCAGAATGTTAGCAATATCTGTGGGTTCAGTGTATTTTTTGTTGTGAACCAACTCTGAGCATATCTGAGGGTTTCCACCCAGGTTTCTAATAGCTGAAGAAGGCTTTGTGGTTATCTTTAGTGTCCTTAGCGATTTTTCTCTCAAAGTTTGCCTTGGATGTTTTATGAGAGAATGTAGTTTTCTGCTAATGTTGATCAGAGATGTCTTCCTTCATGGGATTTCGCTCTTGTGTGCAGTAGCTTCCTTCTTTGTTATAAAATTTGTTTATGGCTGAGGTCCACCAGACAGGATGCTTACATTTGGTGGAGGGACTTGGATTTGTTTGGGATTGCTGATCCATGCATTCTTGGAGATGTCCATAGAAAGCATTTGTGAAGGATTCGGCATTGTGGGATGTGGTATCCACTGGCACAGTGGGCTTAAAGGATACCATCTCAGTCTTAAGAAGAGTGAAGTCTGTTTTTGAGAAGTTTTTCACTGTGGTCTTTTGTGCTGGGGGTGAAGGTGGGATATGTATATCAAGGGTGATTAGTTTGTGGTCAGATCTCACTAGTTAGGGGTATACTTCTGGTGTGGAGCATTTTGTCCCCATGTTTGTGATGATCAGGTCTGGTATATTATCTCCCCTAGTGGGAGAGGTGACTAGTTGTTCCAGTGCATTTGAATTTATGAATTCCAGGAACCTTTGGGCTAGGGTATTAAGGCTAGAATAATGTACCCAATCTATGTTTGGGTAGTTGAAGTCTCCCAGTATGATGGTATTTTGTGATACATTCATATCCTTCAATGTGTTCAGGAAGGCTGAGTGGGGTTCTTGAGATTGGGAGGGTGGTCTGTAACATGCTACCAGTTGTATAGCAGTTTTGCCTATGGTTAGTTGCACCTGTATGGTCTCTGATGCTTCATGTGTTGCTACTAACCTGGAGGTGTGGGTGTCCTTTATGAATATGGACACTCCCCCTCCCTTTGTGGTTCGGCCCGGGTTTTGGGGCTGAAAAGCATGATACGAGGTATAGCCTGGTAGCACTGGGGTGCTCTCAGGAGTCTTGAACCAGGTTTCAGTTACTGCACAGACGTCGATGTTCTCCATGCTGAGGAGTGCATCAAGTGCCTGCATCTTGAGATTTAGACTTCTGGCATTGAGCAGCATTACCCTTAGTTTTTTTTCCATTTTTGGAAACAGTGGACAACAGTGAATACAATGGTGGAGGTGTCTGCATAACCCTGTCCTCAGTGGGGCATATGACATCTATGGCTGTATGTCATATGGGATAACACTGACATGTGAAATAAGATGGCCATCACAATCATTGGACTGAACATGTGTACACATGGCCATGGAGGATGGCCAGAGACATGAAGCAACACACACACAGTAGAAGTGATGTACATGTGTGTACACCCTGTTGTACATTGGCTCGACACAATACAACTATGGCCTTTGTATAATGGTGATATTGCAGATGTGAAACACTAAACATCATACAGGCCTGTGTACAGCTTGTATAGGCATAACATGAAACCACCACATAACATGTCTTGAACATCTGGAGTGTGTCACGACATGGACACATTCACCTATACAGTATCCAAGTGCATACATGTGTTGCACAACATACACATACATCCACATCAAGCCACATATACAGTACATTCACCTTGCTGGTGTCAGACATCATTGTCATGCCTGCTCCTCATGTGTGTGAGGTACACAGATGGCATGTGGCACATAGAGTACTTGTAAGTTAGCCATGTGTGGACATAGTTGCCAGGTATCAGTAATATGGTTGCAGATGTGCAGAGGTGTCATCCGTATACCCTTCTGTGACCTGTGTCACACATTCCACATTAGGGTTTATTGTGTATACACCTCGGTGACGTGGGTCACATTCCACATTAGATATGTATTGTATGTGAACATAGTCATGGCTATGAACTGTGTCAGTAGCTCACACTGTATAGCAATTGTGAAGCCACATGATGCCCTGTAATGGCTATGCACATCAGCTCAATATGCAGTATGTCTCTGCATATTTGTAGGGTGGATAGGCAACACTGCATCAGCTGAAGGAGCATGTTAGTATAACACATCCTTGCATTGGGGCACCATTACTGTACTGTAGATTGGAAAGGACAGCATTGTGTTACACATGTATGCATGTCATTCAACACGTCAGCAGAAGACATGTCATGCTACATGTGATTGGCAAGGTCATACGCCACACAGCAGGCCAGTGTACTGTAAACCTGTGCTGGTCTGTGGCACCATTGCAAAGTAGGGACAGCCCTGTCAAACATGTGTGCACAGCCACAAGCACAATGTCTACACTCAGCTCAGGGGTAGGCGAAATAATGTTGAACAGACATGCACTACTTTGGGGGAGATATGCAAGCTACGGCTCAAGCAAATATAGTATACAGTCGACATACCCTACAGCTCATGTCCTCACACAAAGGGGCGGTGGCCAACACAAAGCATCAGTGGCAGATGTATAAAGGTCAGCGATGGTCTGTTAATGTGTGGTGTATGTTGCACACCCCATGGCAGTGCAGTGCAATGGTGCAAAGTGCATGCATTGTGTTGCAGCTATGGTGCATAGGCTACTAGCACAAATGGTGCAATACAGGTATGTATGCTAACCACCACTATAATTATGTAAGGTGCATGCCATCTGCTATAACACATGCATGCTGTTGTGTACAACTCAGGGATGTATGATAACTACCACTATAATTGCCTAAACTGAAACTATAAATGTCTAAGCTGAATGCCATCTGCCATATCACCTGCATGTAGCATGTGTGCCTGTGTGTCAGTGTGTGTGTGTCAGTGTGTATGTCAGTGTGTCTCTGTCTGTCTATGTCTGTCTCTGTCTGTCTCTGTGTGTCTCTGTGTGTCTGTGTGTGTGTCAGTGTGTCTCTGTCTGTCTGTGAGTTTCTCTGTCTGTCTGTGTGTCTCTGTCTGTCTGTGTGTGTCTGGTATAACTTGTAATGTACAGTTCTTGTCTTCCCCTCATAGGTGTTGATGTAGGTGAGTTGCCCTCCTGCAGTCCACCTGATGTTAGTGTCCCCACAGACTCTAGCAGTGATGATGATAGTATGATTGAGGCACAGACAGGGTTGTCAGGGGCTGAATCTGTGCCACTGGTTGCCATTCCACAGGTCTCCCACTCATCCTCTCACACAGTTCCCCTGCCTGCACCTTCCCCATCACCACCGACCATAGAGGAAGGACAGTTGGTGGGTGGTAGCATGGAAAAGGTGACTATGGAAGGTGTGCCTGCACACCATGATCCCAGTCAACAGACTGGTGATGTCCCACACAGGCATGTCCCCAGCGATGCTCATGGGAGGACCACTGGCCAACTTGCCCCTGAGAGACCAAGAACATCAGCTGGAGTCACCAGACACATGTTTTGGGCTGTAATGGAGGCACAGGCATGTGCTGAATGGCACAACAGAGAAGGTCTGAGGCTTCAGAGGGCTGCTGTCCATTCATTAGCTGACAACATTCAGGCACTTGCAAATGCTCACCATCATCTTGCAGATGTTTTGGATAGATGATTGGGTGACATGGTGGGAGTTCTTGACCATGGCATGTCAATCTTCGAGTGTGAAATGTCTGTGCTGGAACATCTGGTGGGAGTGAGGCATCGGGCACGTGGACGTAGGTCCGCTACCTCACCTGTTGAAGGTCTACGTGAACATGCTACTGCACATGCCCACTCCCATAGTGGCAGTAGTAGCAGCAGTGCATCTGGTGCTGTGCAGTCCACACCAGGAGACAGCAGGCCACATGCACGTGGGCCTGGATGGTCCCAACAGGGACAGGATTCCAGTGGACATGTGTCATCAAATGATAACCAATCTGGACCTCTGCCTGGTAGTGCCTGTGCAACCCCTGGCAAGCGCGGGTCACGTGGCCATGGCCGGACACTGTGAACTGTGAAACCTGCCTTGTACAGTCTGCAACTGTCAATATTATCCCTGTGTAGGCCAGCCACTTGCCAGACCTGTGTGCATGCATACACACACACTGGAAACAATTGTAGGGCACCTGAACACACACACACATAACATCCACACAAGCCCAATGATATCACAGGCCCTAACACACACGCATGATGTCATCCAATGGCACAGCTTAGGCCTCTGGCAAACATTATCACCCTGTGCATATGATGATGCCTGTGCCGCATCCCTGTCATCCACACCATCAGTGTAGGAACATGTTCTTATGGTCTGATGCACAGGGTGAACATACTAGGTAGACAATTGTAGATTAATATTGTTGAGTAGTGTTGACAGGCAGCAGACATACCATGTACTGCAGTTTTAGAATGCATTTTGTACATTTGACAGTATGTATCATGTGTAACAACACTAACAGCATGTTGATCTTGACGTTCTGCCTTCCTCTTTCAGGTGTAGTTGCATGTGCTGGGGGATGTTGGTGTTTGCGGGAATCCCATATGTACACGTTGACTACCCACAGGTCAGTATGACAATACCTGCATGCACTTTGTAGCTTCCACATCACAGTTATATTCTCCCATGTTTCAATTATGTTTACTGTTCTAATGATCCAAGAGCATGATAGCTGTGTAGTAAGCTACTGTGTTCAGAGCTGTCACAGCCATAGTGGGTGACATCACAGGTATAGTTACCTGGAGTGTGGAGTGGGTAAAAGAGTGGTATGTCGGATGACAAGGGTAAAGGCCAGTGGAAATAGTGGCTTCTCATTGGGAAGCAGTAATACCCACTGCCATGACAGCATGCAAACACAGACACACCCACACACTCAGGGATTCACAGACACAGTAATACACACTCTAACACTCACACAGAGTTGCCAGTGTTGGGATGAGAACCCTTGCCTATGTGCATATCATCATTATAGTACTACGCAATTACAAAACATGCTACAGAGATTACACATGTACAGGTAGTTGGAATGTCCTAAGATTGAGGACATCAACAGGGATACTACAGTGCAGTGAGTGTATGTAGGGAAGGGGGCCCATCAGTAGGCTATGTAACAACAGGTCACACCCCAGGGAGTACATGTTAACAGGCGGTTAGTATGGCCATCTCTGACTGATGATATCAACAGGGATGCTAGATTGCTTTGAGTGGATGGGGGGAGGGGGCATTAATATTTCACTATGGTAAAATACAGCCTCACTCCAGGAAGCAGACAGCCATACACACACACACACACACACACACACACACACACACACACACACACACACACACACTGGCATTCACAAAGATATACATCTATGACACACATACAGACATTTTACATGTGTGAGGTTTAACCACCTGCCTATGCCTTTCTTTCAACACTTCACTTTGTACTGGTGTCAACAGCAGTGTTCAGGAGAGTGATAATATGTGGGATGTATTCCCAACCATACATGATATATATGGACACACACCCACACGTGCCAGTACTGTGAATCAAACACGTGCCTATCTCATGATAGGTACTACAGAAGGACAGCACTAATGCATCCGGTACAATGCTTACTGACTCTTTCCTTTGACAACTGTGCTGATATATGCACATTATATGCACAGGGGAGGTATTACTGTTACAGGTGTCATGAGGTTAGCCTTCAGTGTCATCCTTACAGCATTGTACATTGTCTGTCTTCCACTTCAATTAACAAAACCTGACCTTAGCAGGTACACAGGTTATTGCAGGACTGGTTGTAACACACCAGTGAGCTGTCCTCAGTAATCATTCATCTGCAAAGAAGCCCCACCACTTAGTAGTCATGTTCAAACATCTGTCTATACCTCATGTACGGCTTACTGTACTTAGAGCATATCACCATATACAGTTGGCAATGTTGAGGCTGTATTGCAACAGCATAATGAACTAAGACAACAGTCACCTTCAGACATCAGACACTGCACACACATGGAATCTACACAAACAGCAATACATGTACACATATGCGGTCTACATCAGTACATGCACTAAAAGGTCAAGAGGATACATTCCACACCTTCCCCATGCTGAGCATTTCACCATAATGGATGTTGTATTCATGTACTGGTAGGACACCACCACTTTCACTGAGTAGCCAAGTGTACATATATTACAACAGCACACAGCGTGACACACACAGCATTATTCCATGTCATGCACCTACAAACTGTTACTTTACAGTGCCATGGTGAAGCCAGGGCACTGTAATGGTCAACAGTGAGCACATCATATTTGCCACACACACCTCATGTGTACTGGAAGCGTGCCAGCAATGTGCTCTGTTAGAGCTAGGCAGTACACTCATTCAAGCATGTGCAAGGTCGGTGGCTTGTAAACATCTCACCCCAGCAAGTACTGGCTGTTGTGGTACTAAGGCTAATGTCCAGACAGCACACAGCATGCATGGCTTACAATTGTTGACATGGGGTATATGTAGGAGCTGTGACCACACATGGCTGTACATGTCATGAACATATCACCTGTGACTACTCAGGAACATACAGAGCAGAGCTGGATTTCCCTGAGTCTGTCAATACAGGCCTTGTGTAGGTCCTATTGTCCTATTATTTAGGTATGTTTGTAGGCATTGCATTAGGTGGACATGTCTAAAGACATACATGCCACATGGGTGTTGTATGATATGATAGGTGTCATGGGTGACCAGTAGAGAAAGGATATTACCTCTGTCAACATAGATATTGAACCGTATCTACTGTTAGCATGCTATCTGCCATGTGCATGTGCGTAATGACTGTAGCCACCTGTATCTAGAAAGGTAAACAAAAGCTATGGTAATGTAATTTATGTTGTATGAGTGTGGGATGTACATATCCAGGGCAGGTGCAGTTAGGTCATATCCAACCATGAGGGTGTTGTTTACTGGTGTACAGCAACAGTAGACCGTGTTAATGCTGACAACATCTGAGGGACATTGGTATGCGTTCAACTGAGCTGGTTACAAACAGTGGTATTATTGCATTGCATAACACATTATGCAGCTGAGTCTGTACATGGGTACTTTGCACAGTTGATGTAGGCCTAGGCCCATCAATCGAGGGTTATGCATTATGTGAGAGTAGTGGTCTTTACATGTGAGTAGACTTTATGAATATGTGTACACCACCACCTGGAATGGTCCATACCACTGTTATGGCCCACATGTCTGGATCTGAGTTATATGGTGGTAGTGCAATTGTGCACTACAGAGCCTTCAGCCAGGTGTTCCTCTTACACAGATGTCAGTATTCCTCATTGTAGGTTCTACATTGAGTAAATGGATTACTAAAGTGACACATCTAGCACGGGTTAGCATAAGCATCCAATGTGATTGTCATGTAGGTGTTAGGGTGTTACTTCTGTGTGTAGGACATTTGCCTTGGAATGTGGCTATATGGGTAAATGCGACCTAGGTATTATCCACACACACATTTAACATGGATGCATGTGCTCTGTGTTGAATGCTCGTTGTTTGGTCATGACAGCCCGGAATGACAGACACTGGACAACCTCAAAATAACAGCAGGACATTGGCTCATTGTTTTGGTCTAGCAGTTGCCACCTGTACCATGACATTACTGCACATGGCATTAATGTGCTTGGTAGCAAATGCCCCATGTAAGGTGATGGACAGCAGCAGAACTTGTGTATATGACCAATGTGAGATATACTTAAGGTAGCAGTCCTGCTAATAATGACAACTACTAACACAGCCAAGAAAGGTCATCTTGACACCTGAACCTCAGTACCATTACACAAGTTGGCTCACACATTATGCTTGCATATGCCACTGTTCCACATATGCCACTGTCCACAACCTGCTATCAATGTATGCCTTTTAGGGCAGCAAGGTGTGTGACACATGCTGTAGGAAGCATCCGCTGTGCGACCCAGGTAACCTACTGTCTGTCATGTCCACACATGCATGAATGTGTATACGTAACATATATATGTCAGTACTTCATATACATATATGCATGTGTATCACACAGCACAGATACAAATATATCATTTATAGTCCACATACAGTTATCAGGTAGTAAACCAGTATGATGTGCATATATACTGACAGGTAGGATGTACCTAGCTGTAAACCTGTGTGTTTACAATAGGAGTCCATTACAACATGTTCTGTATATGTAAGTGTTTGAGCATGCACACTGTGGCCTTCAGTGGTTAGAATCCCAAATAGCCCTCTGTTACTAAGTGTATGAACGTAACCACTGACACCTTGTGTAATTTGAGTCAGTGCATCCAACAAGCCCTTTGTTACTAAGTGTATGAGCATGCCCAGTATAACTTTGTGTAGGTGTAGTCATAGTGCATCCCAAACGGCCCTGTACTACTAAGTGTATGAGCATGCACACTGTAACCCTGTATAGTGATAGTAGTTGTCCATTCTGCAGATGGCTATACTCCAGTTCAGGTTCCTGTTGTGCTACAACTATACCTCTCAGGCCTACCTGTGGATGATGTGTCTTGTTTGTGCGTACAGGTTGTAATGGACACCTACTTTAAACACACAGGTCTACAGCTATGTACTTCATGACTGGCAGTCTCCCTGTTGTTGTCCTTAATTGTAGAAGGGCAGTCTGACTGTCTTGGAATGTGTAATTTCTGTGGTGTGTCTCATAACTACATAGTACTGTAACAGTGATCTTTAGATAGACAGGAGTTCTGATCCCACCACTGGCAACTGTGTGTTTGACAGAAAATGCCTGTGTGTGTCAGCAAATGCCTGAGTGTGTGTGTGTGTCAGTAAATGGCTGAGTGTGGTTGTGTGTGTGTATTTGTGTCTGCATCCTGTCATGGTAGTGGGTTTTGCTGCATTCCAAAGAGATACCTCCTTTTGCACTGGCCTTTATCCTTGTCAACTGCTAAACCTCTTCCACCCTCCCCACTGCAAGTAATCAGTCCTGTAATGTCACCCAGGTCAGACATGGAATCAGTAAGTGTAATTGTATGTGTTCTGTGGCACATACCCCAACTGCATACCACTGTACTAGTTACCGTTACATAGGCAAGACATGTATGCCCAATACTGGCAAGCATGTGCATGTGTGTGTGACTACCCTGTAGCCAGGCATACACATGTGTAATGTCTTTTAGCACACAGTGGTAGCCATCTGTGGTGGCCGGTGTCTACAAAGTATTACATAGTTAGGAATGGTAAAGAATACACAGTCAAGCATGACTACAGTTGGGTATGTTATTTTCCTGTGCCACTGTCGAGCAGTGACAAAGAAGTGGTTGCTGGGGTGTAAGTTCATGCCCATCATTCCCCCACCCTAACTCCACAGTCCCCAGGGTAGATCACATTAGCCATCATTCCCCACCCCAAACTTCACATACACAACAACCCTCCCTTCCCTGGTGAACTGCTTATGATTTAAATGTTATAACACAAGAAATGCCTCTGTTTTGTGTACACGTCAGATCCTTTGGAATGCTTCTGTGTCACAGAGGACGTTCAGATGTGTGTATATGTATATATGTATGTATATATATATATATATATATATATATATATATATATATATATATATATATATATATATATATATGGCAATGGCTGTGTTTGTGTATGTAGGTTTATATATATATATAGATATATATATATATATATATATATATATATATATATATATAGATATATATATATATATATAATTATGACAGTTGTACAGATGTAGACTTGTTTTTGTTGTTTCACAGAGTAAAGTACATTAAAGGGTACTGTACATATGTACACAAAGGGACTGTCCCATTTTTTTTTAGTACTGTGGAATACCTGAAGTAGGATGTGCATTATAGACTCCATGCAGCATGTGTACAACCCAGATGGCTTAGTGGTACGTCCAGTGATCTCAGTGTGCATGGTCCAGGATCCAAGAACTACAAGCCATGTTGATACTGTCAATTAGGACTGCATAAGGCAGGTGTAAATGTGTTTTTGTGACAGTAATCAGTGGGTACACACAGGTAATAGACATGTACAACCCACAGTACACTTGAAATGCCCTTCTTTGGCAATCCTGCTGATGTCACCCACCTACGAATACACCTCTGGGACTGCTGTAATCAAGTAATGTCCATGATGTGTGCTGTAACTGCGTAATGCTGTAGTGTGTTAAACTAGATTGGTAGGTGTTCTAATCCCAGACAGGACAACTTTGTGTGCCTGCCTGCTTGCCTGTGAAAGAAACAATGCTTTGAGAGTATGCACACTCTTTACAACCCACATGACCACCTTTGGCAATCCTGCTGATGTCACCCACCTAGAAATATACCTCTAGGACTACTGTAACCCAGTGTTCTCTGTAGCACGTGCTATAACTGCGTATTGCTGTAGTGTGATAAACTAGTTAGGTAGGGGTTCCATTCCAAGAGAGGCTAACTGTGTGTGTGTGCATCTGTCTGCCTGAGGCATGAACAATGCTTTTTAAAGTATGCACACTTTTTACAATTCACATGACCACCTTTGGCAATCCTGCTGATGTCACCCACCTAGGAATACATCTCTAGGACTGCTGTAACCCAATATTCTCCGTAGCACATGCTGTGACTGCATATTGCTGTAGTGTGATAAACAAGTTAGGTAGGGGTTCTATTTCAAGAGAGACCAACTGTGAGTGTTTCTGTCTGCCTGAGACAAAAACAATGCTTTTTAGAGTATACACACTCTTTGCAATTCACATGACTACCTTTGGCAATCCTGCTGATGTCATCCACCTAGGAAAACACCTCTAGGACTGCTGCAACCCGGTATTCTCTGTAGTGCATGCTATAACTGCATATTGTTGTAGTGTGATAAACTAGTTAGGTAGGGGCTCAATTCCAAGAAAGACCACCTATGTGTGTGTCTCTGACTGAGAAAATAACAATGCCTTTAAGAGTATGCACACTCTTTACAATTCACATGACCACCGTTGGCAATCCTGCTGATGTCACCCCCCTAGACATACACCTCTGGGACAGCTATAACACAGTAATCTCTGTAGCACGTGCTGTAACTGTGCAATGCTGTAGTGTGATAACACTAGTTAGATAGGGGTTCTATTCCAGGACATGGCAGGTGTGTGTGTTTGACTATTAGAGCCTGTGTGGAGGTGGCTGTGAGTGTCTAACCACTGGACATGTTGGGGAGCCGATTTTGTAGTTTTCCTATACGGTGTCCATCTTATATGTCACAATGTCCACCTCATGAGGAGTACAGATGTCAGCCAGCCAAGGGACTGTGTTGGCAAGCCATACCCCTACATCTGGCAAAAGGCCTGGTGAAAAAAGTATACAACCCTACTATTACCCGGAATATGTCCTGAACCCATGTGTCATACACAAACACACTTGCCTAGAATATCCCGCTATGTTGCTAGTACCCTGCACATTGATGACAGATAGCAGGCATGGTGTGATTGCACAGGGCATGGCACCCTGTACAGCAGTACAATAGGCACATAATTGTGGACAATGTCCCTTCACTATGTTCCCCACTTGATGCCTGCAACATATGTGGTGCCATCAAATGTGATCCACAGAGGCCATACAATGCCTTAGACATGTGTCCTGTATGGACTGATGCCACTGACACCAGAGAATACCTGTATCATGCTATCAATGCAGGTGCAGGGTCAACCTGCTGACTATAAGCAGGTTCTGCCACATCAGGCCAGTATTGGCATATTGGAGGATAACAGTCTGTGTACACAACATGTGCCAGCCAAACCAGGTACATCTGTACATGTCACTGTACATTATTGTGGGACATGCACATCCCAGGCAATGTCCATTGCAAGGACTATCAAACACAGACATGGCATGCATTGCAAAGCTATGGCCATACACAATGGTAATCAGGATGTCAGGACAGTTCATACAATACCCATCTGTGTGGGACATTGCAGAGACTACACTCCTCTACCACACTGCACACCATTGTCAAGTGTCATGATGCCAAGGATTACCCCTCACCCAGCCTTGTACAGCCATCTTGCACAGCCAACCACTACACACCCATGAAGCAATGCACACATGCATGTCAGTACTGGCACCTTGTGCCTGCGTGTGGGGTATGATGCTCCCAACCACAGTCACTCCCAGTATAACTCCTACTGGCATACCAACAGATGTCAAATACGTTCACATGACCTAGCCCATAGAACCTTCGGATATCCCCTGTGGTGCATGCAGTACCTGTGCATTACTGCAGTTTGGCAAACTAAGTAGTTTGGGAGTGTATTTGTGGGCCTGGAAAAGAGTGTCAATGTGAGTCCATTAGACAGTGTGGTTGTGTTGACAATGACATCCGTTCATGTGGACAGCCATGTGTGCTACACCTAATGTATGTCTACTATATCTCTGTTGCAGATGTCGCTCACCAACACACATGTATGTTCTTACAGCACGCCAACATGTCAGCTTTGTGGCACATGGCATAACTGCATGCACTTGTAATAGAAATGGTTAGTTAGTCAGGGGTTTGAACCCCTGTACTGGTAGGTGTGTGACAGACAATGCTTAGGTTTTAGTCTCCAAGCCCTTCTCTGATGTACTTTGCCTCTGTCTGTCCCTCCCACACACTCTCTGGTGGATGTGGAGGTGTACACCTGTTCAGCAGCAGCTTGTGTATTGTAAGTGATGGTCATGATCAGGTGATGGCCTCTGCACCTATTGCAGTCCTCCTCTAGCTGATTGCATGTGGAACAGCTGTGATGATGTTTCCATAGCCATTCGCATGAAAAACACAGTACAATATCTAGGAATATCATGCTGGTGTTTGCCCATGACAGTCGCTGTGAGTGGTACCTGGATCTGGTGTTTGGTAAACGGTATCACAGATGATACCTGGATGTTCCTTAAACAATATACACAGTGTTAAATAGCCTAAAGACAGGAGGGTGATGTGCCAGGCATGATGACAGCATGTAAGTGTAGCTACGCTTCATTGAGACTACTGCCTGTTTACCAAGTTGTGTGTGGTAATGGCTATTATGCATGTTTTAAAACTGACAAGACAGTGCTCTGTTTGTGAGGGACCCCCATCTGTAGGGCCATCTGTGGACTGGTCAGTGAGTGCAACCATTTGTTTCCTGTGTTACTCACTGAATACACATCTGTGAACAGCAGGAGCATAGTGTGAGGATTGCAGCCAGTACATGGTGATAGTGATGAGTTACTGCCATCGCATCCCTGACTGGACATATGTCACATGAGACAGTGGTATAACAGACACTGTCTGGGGTTCTCAGTGACATGCCAATAATGGGCCACTGTTCATAGCTGCAGTCACAAGTCTTTTACACTTTGTACAGATGCATGCAGTATATATGCATGTGTTGTGCTCCCTCTGCAAATGTATACCATCTGTTGTGTTGGGTTGATGGTCATATCTATGCATGCTGTTGTAAGTAATCCTGAATGCTGTTGACTATTACTAAGCCATATCTTTGTTTAAACTGCAACACCATAGGCTCTATGAGGTTGGAGGATCCGGCAGAACCTCCTGTCCCACTTCAGCTGGCCATGGCACCAGGCGCCAGCACATCTGGGGCCCAGCCTTGGACCTCAACCTTTGTTGGCTCTGCACCACCTTCTGGTGGTACCACCACTGAAGATGGGGCTTGTCCCCTCTGGGAGAAGGTCCAGACAGGAACATGTCTGCACAGTCATGGACGTGGTGCCTAAGGGGCTCAATAAGAAGCTTTGAGGCCAGATGCCAGCTCAAGGGCAGAATGTCACATTTACAGGGTGAGGCTGCCCCTCCTAGACAGCCCCCAGCACTGCAACTTTTGCAGCTGTTTTGGTGCAGTGGTGGCTGCCCATGGGTGGGGACATCCATCCCACTGTTTCCATCGGGGGGGCTCATAGGCTTGTGAATGCTGAACAGCCCTCCCCGTCCAAAGTGCATCCCCCCCACGTGTCATATACTGACCCTGTATGCTGTCTTGTCTGTCATCCTACCCTATCTATCATCCACGAGCATACCTATTCTCCTTCCCCCACATCCCACTCTCACCCTACGGAAACAAAAGGCCAATCGGTTCCTAGAACAATATTTGCCCCATATATAGCTGTCCATTTCACACACGTGTCCACTGGACACATGTAACCCTTTTAATATGCATCACAATATACTCCAGTTGTCTTCACCCCTGTCTCTCAGGCGCACGATCCTAGTATAAACATGACTCCTAAATGTTCCAGGTACACATGATGCGGACAACCCCATTCCACACACAACACTACAGGTCCCTCTATGGTTACCCCATTTACCTTTATCATGATGATGATGTTGCACACAGCACCCTGAAAGAGGACTGTTCTCACAGAATGATTGAACACAAACTGTTGTGTTAATGTAAATAGCATGCACAGAGTGATGTATATGGCCAATGTACAAATGTTTGCATTTATGAATGACACATGTCTGAGGGAGTCTTGATATTACATAGGACAACACCGCTACATAATACAGGCATTGCTGGTGTTTCCCTTTTCATTCCTTTGTAATGCTTTGTTGTCACATGGGATGTTCCTGAAAAAAAAAATATATATATATATATATATATATATATATATATATATATATATATATATGTATGTATGTATCTATATGCTGGACATAAACACTCACACATACATCTACATGATGGAATACATTTCCTATACTGTTGAATGATTGCGCTGGGTGATATGTATGTGATAAGGTCCAATGTCTGTATATCTACCATGGCTTAGTGGTAAATCACAATAGCTGTGTGTGCAGGGCCCTGGTTTCAAGTCTTGCAGGGGTCATTTATTTTGTTGTTGGGCAGAACAAGGCCATTGGATACGATGTGATTAAGGTACATTAAAGCAGTTGTGAATGGGTGTGCGTGGGTTTACGTGGTGCTAAGCAATGCTAACCTCTGGTTACAGTTTCTTACACTTAGTAAGCCTCTACATTGCTTTGCCAGTGTAATACTCGCATACTATTGGTGTTTGCATCTGACACTCACACCCCTGGGTGGGAGTGAGGACTATGATATTACCTTGTGATGCCTATTACATTGGATTACATGCCTACAGTATCGGGAATGGCTGCCCATTAGGTGACAGCATGCCATTCGACTGTACGGAATCCGCAGCCTGTCCAGTGTTTGATTCATATTATTGGTGTGTTCCTCTTACAATCTGCACCCATCTGGCTAATACATGGGAACTGACACTCTTCAATACAAACATGTAATTGGGTTTTGGAACCCACATCCTTCAGCCAAGTCATGCTACTGCATACCTAATATTTATCATCTTTCTAAGGTTGTCAGTGGAACATTTGCTTTTTGTCCCTATCAGACCTCTCATACGATTGGGGAAAAATACAAACTGAATCAGGGACACAACATAACAACATCAAGGACACATTTAAATTATCGGTGCTATTAACCTGACACATTGACAGACTCAAAGCATATGAATTCATACACATTTTCTGAGGTAAATGATGTTTATAACTCTTAATTGTTGTCGTTATTCATTACATGTAATTCACCACCTTTCCTCCAAATGTCACTAGTTTCAGGAGGGATTAAGTAGGACAGAGTTGGAAACTGAGTCAAACTCAGGGACGTCCCTGGAAATCGGGGACAGTTCAGAGGTATGGTCCCTATTTGTTCCCCCAATGGTTTATGTCCTGTCCAGTGGATGTGCTCTTAGGGGTTGAGAGGTATGGGCATAAGCTATGCCCATTTTGGAATATTACTTACATCCCTGGGGTGGTCCTATTATGACTGCACCAGCCAACACCTGCACGCCTAGGCCCATAATTGCATGCCCATAGTTCCCCCACCTGCCACTATTCTACAGCGCTCATCCTTACTGTGGGTGCAGGTGGGGTATAAACACACCACTACACACTGCACACTCTCCCCATGTTGGGACACATGTCGTATGTTGTGTCGACTCATGGGTTATCAGGCTTGCACAACCTACTGGTCTGTGTACATCTACAGCCTGGTTTGATAAGTCATTACCGGGACTGCCTCCAATCATTAATTTTTGGTGTCCCACAAGGAGCATCGATGTCTATGTTTCAAGATTAGACCTGGCAGGTCTCTCCCACTGGTAGTATCCTGCCGGTGGTCTGGGAAGCTGTGGTGTGTTTACCTTTATTGTGTGTCTGTATGTCTCACCGGCCTAGTTGGGGGGTGGGGGGATTGATGCTACGTGCTACACATTTGTTTATTTGACCCCTCACCCGCATATACATGGCCTGTGAACAAATGTTACTCGTAACTGCTGTATCATATCCTAGATATATACATGTGTATATTTACAGTCACATATATATATATATATATATATATATATATATATATATATATATATATATATATATATATATATATATATATATATATATATATATATATATATACATTACTATATACAGATATATCTGTATATGTATGTATACATGTATATTTATATATATATATATATATATATATATATATATATATATATATATATATATATATATATATATATATATCACAACATATGGGTCTATGGGTGTCTGCATATGTATATATTTATATGTGGGTATGTATTTGTATTCTGTCTCTGTATGTATACATTTGTACTATGGCGAAGGAGAGGCTTATCTGTATGTCGCTATGGGTAGATATACACACACATACCTCTACATATATACGTCTACATCTGGTTATTCCATTCCTTTCCATATAGATTACATTTTGCTGCAGTGGGACTCATAGTGGGTGTGGCTGCTCGTTGGGCGATGCCTCTGCCCAATGAACACATTTGCTTACATCCCCAGGGCTGTCCATATAGGCCCACATCAGCCAACACCTGCACACCTAGACCCATAAGTAGCTACCCATAGTTCCCCCACCCACACCTCCTCAACAGCACCCATCCTTACTCTGGGTCTTGGTCTGTTCTGGACACTCCATTACATGATGCCCACTCTCCACTTCACAGGACCCATTTCATACAATTGTCTCAGCCCATGGGTCATCAGGGTTTCGCACCCTTGTATTCCGAGTATGTATACACCGCAGCCAAAATGTTTAGTCTCTCACCTTCTTTTGGTCTTGACAATTTTTGGGGTGTCCCTCAAGGGACGCTCCTGTCTGTGTTCTAAGATTAGAATTCATGGGTGCACTGTGTAGCCCCCAGTTGTATCCTGCTTGTTGTCTGGGGAGCAGTGGACTCTTTACATTGTTTGTGTGTATGTTTCCCGTGTCCAGCTGGGGGGGGTTGAAGGCCATGCTACATTTTTCATGTTTCTTGTTTGAGCTCCTCACTTCCATTGGCATAGCCTGTGAACATATGTCATTCTTGTGTGCTTTTTCTTATCATAGCTGTATATCTGTGTATATCTACATGCGCACACACACACACACACATATATATATATATATACATATACATATATATATATATATATATATATATATATATATATATATATATATATATATGTATATGTATATATATATACATATATATATATATATATATATATATATATATATATATACATATATATATATATATATATATATATATATATATATACACACACACACACACATTTATATACATATATGTATATTTATATCTATATATATATATATATATATATATATATATATATATATGTGTGTGTGTGTGTGTTCGTAAAGCAATACATACCCCGCACAAATGCCCTTACACATGCTTACTGGTGTTTATATATGCTTGACCTGCTTACTAGTGCCTTATTCATTATGACAGACACTTCACTCCAGTTAACTTTTAATTGATATTTTGCAGGTTATACAGCAGACAGATGTCGCAATATGTTCATGTACAGATTACCGATGGTAAATGGTATGTGAAACAGTGGGATTCGGTACGGGAATGTCTGTTCATTAGGCGGTTGCTCTAACCAATACACTATTGCTGTGCTGCTTCATTTGCATATATACCCATTAACCCATGGCTCCTGGTTCCCCAAACACACACCCCAATGCCTCCCTAACACTGCAGTCATACATTCTCTAGTCGGATTTGCAGTGTATCCACACCACTACACATTGGCCACTCCCTACTCCTATCGACCCATCCCATCGGTTGACTCACTCCACGTATCCTCAGAACTCCCAAACGTTTAGTCACCAAACATTGGTAACATGAGCAACCAAAAGACTACTATTCACAATTTTTGGGTTATCCCACATGGGACACGCATGTGTTTATGTCAAGATTAGACTCTATACTTCATTACATCCTTACTCCCGTTAACATGACACTACAATAAATTAATAAGTATGACTATGTGGTAATGCACACGTTACACATGAGAGCCTAATTATGTACGTGTTTGGTGTATTTCTTTTACAAATAGACCGGTTTACTAATTGGCACTGCCATAGCAGACAGATTACAGGTATCATTCCATGTGTGGGAAAGTCCTCACATTTGATTATTTTCAGCACAGCACTGACTTCGGACATTGTACACACTTCTGCATTTTAGCAGTTTCGTCCCATCCCTCTTCTGCACAACCTATTATTCTATCTACTGTTGAGGTTTGAAAGGGCACATTCATGTTATTTATTTCTGCAAATGAAATGAAAGTGTTACAGAGAATGTATTTCTACATATTGATGTCTGCATGTGTGTATGCATATATACTTATAACAAACTTGCTGACCTCCACGGGGCAGTCCAATTAGAACAAGCCCTTCCAACCCTGGCACACCTGGCTCCATAATTTCATACCCATAGTTCCTCCACCCCACCTGTGTTCAAAATACATGCATACCAACCATTGTCCTCTTGTTATTGCAGCCATGACACACCTCCACACATTGCCCTCTCCCGAGTGTTAGGGGCCCTACACATATGTTGTCCCAACCCATGTATTCCCAGGTTCTCCCATCATTTAGTCCTTGAACATACCTGCCTTTGCTTGTGTAATGGTCGGATGGCCAATCATCCTATCAATTTTTGGGTAGTCCCACCAGGGACTATCCTCTGTGTGTAAAGTAGACTTAGCAAATCAACAATGTTACTCCCACTGGTAATATCCTGCCTGTGGTGTCAGTAGCAGTGCTTTGCTCACTCCTGCCCAGCTGGATATGACATACGCTGACAGCACTATATAATACTGGGGTTGCTGTGGATTCCCTTCTCATTCCTTTTGTATGCTTTATTGTTACGTCATTCTTTCTTCATATGTATGTATATATATATATATATATATATATATATATATATATATATATATATGCGTGTGTACATATATATATATATATATATATATATATATATATATATATATATATATTATATCTGTATATACTTATATACATTTCCTATGCTGGGCACTGCTTAGACCCATGCAAGTGCACTCAGACTTGCTTCTTACTGGTACTTATATGTGTTTAATGCTGCTTATTTGTGCTTACAACTGCTTACTAGTACCTTATTCATTATGACATTGCCACTTTGCTTGAATGATATTTAAGTTAAATATCTCATGTGATACTCTTATGTCGGTTTTATGGCAAAACGAAATTCATTCCACATGGAAAATTGTATATGCTTTTGGTGGGCTCGAACCGTGAATGCCTGTTTGTTAGGCAGATGCTCTAAACGCTACACTATTGACAGTTATGTTGATTTGGCATGTTTTTCTCTATTTGAATGAATATGATGTGTAAGCTACGCTCGGTGGAGGGCAGCGATGTGCACACATGCTGCGCTTTGCTTACACCTTTGATATTGCAGCAATTGAAATGTATAATAGAGACACATGGACAGGGAATCTAATTGTGAAAGTTTTAGGGACAGGGCTCAACATTCCACTACGTGCTTGTGTGTTTACTACTTTGATTTTATTTCACTGTTTGTGGACATTCTTGCATGCTTAGCATTTATTTCGGTATCCACGGACACTGAATTACTGACTTACTATTAGGGGCAGGCTCTACTAGTAGGCATAGTAGGTTTTGCAAGTGTCGGGGCATGTTTACGCCTCCATAGTGCACTTGTACACACCCCCTGCACTCGCACACATTTCCTGTGCATGTCAAGGGTGTGGCGACATGCCCTCATACATATTCATATGGAGCTGCTGTGCCATCCATAGTGAGGACGCTTGGCGCAAGGCTAAAACCGTCCTTGCATCCCGGGGATAGTCTTTAAAATGCACATTTACAAATTATAAAGCATATCATTCTTATATAACTTACAATCTTAGACTTTTGCAATATTGTTCTTTTTTATCCTTTTGACTTGCAAAGAAAGCATTCCTACTGTTAGGTGACATGATGTCCTAAGAAGAAAACTGTAATCCCAGCTAAAGAACATCTATTCTACTTTTACTGCCCAGGTTTCTGTACCATACAGTAGTATTGGTCGCACCACTGTTTTGTACACTTTACTTTTCAGCTTCTTTGGCATTCTTCTGTCATTCATCACACCTGGCACTCTGTGCCAGTTGGCTGCAGCTCCTCTTATTCTAGCTTTCACCTCTTCATTCAGACTTCCCTTCTCCTTACACACCTCTCCCAGATACTTGAAACTGTTATCCTGTTCCACTGTCTTCCATTCTATCTCAATTTTCAGTTTCTTCTGATTTCCACAATTTGCTGTCATTGCCGCTGTCTTATCTGTACTTAGTTTCACCCTATGTGCCTTTTATTTTTCATCCCATTCTCCTATCCTTTGCTCATATGGCTGATTAAGTTGCTTTGCTACTATGCATTGGTTGCTCTATCTGAACCAGGAACCAATGGTGATGGTGCTCAGTGTAGCATATAGCTTCTCTCCAGGTCACAGGTGGGCAAGGATACCAGCTGTTTAGTCCCATCCAATCCCACTTCATGGTGTTATCTTCCCTTTTATGTTTATGCCTGGTCTTGTTGGTTGTCCAGTCCTTCCAAACAACATTTCTACCATCTAATTGTCTGGTGTCTCCTTCTCCATTGTGGTCCTCTCTCTCTCATCATGTCAGTACCTTCCCTGAAGGTCTTCTTTGTCTTTTGTCTGCATTTACTTGACCTGCTCACAAGTTTAACCCCTTTTCCAGTCCAACAACTTTGTCAATATAACTTTCTTCCTTTGCCACTACCCATTTTGATATATGCCTCAACTATAAATAAAATAACACTTTATATCTTTCACTAATCACCCATTCTTCCATTACCAGTCTGTACTTACACTGCATATTATTTAACTGTCTTTCTTTCATGATTATTTTCACTACAATGGCCCATACTCAAATTTGCTTTTTTTTCAGAGTTGAAGAGATACGTGTCTCATATATATACAATGAGCATCTGTCAGCACAAAAAATAAATAAATTAAAATAAAATAGAACATTAGCCCACCTTTTCTTCCTTTCCTCATTATGATCTTTTCTCAGATGTCTCCCATGTATGCTTCCCTCTGCTTGCTTCCTTCCTATCCATACTGCCAGTATTTCCATTTGTACCCTTTTATATGGTCAAAAGTAGATTTAAATGATACTATGGACCTTTGCATTGAGTCAACCCTTTAATTTGATTGACTCTTTTTTGTGTACGAGAACATTCTGAAACTACAAAATCCATGCATATGTGCCTCATTCACCAGTGGGATTATGCTCCTTCACCGCACACCCTATTCTGACTGTCAGCAGATTTCCTAGGGACCTCTGATTTGTACACAGCATCATACCTCTCAACTGTACAAAGTTTTGCAGAATGTCCAGATTTTTGCCTCATATTTTGGTCTGTTCCTCATAAATTTGTGATTTTCTGACAACTCAGTGGGATAATGTGAGTACTGAATTCACTAAATAATAATATACATTTGTGTTTCGGACTTCATATCCTTCAGAAAAAATCCATGCTAAGACAAATTCTGTTATTCTAGCAACTTTCTAAGTTTATAAGGGCAATATTTAAAATTTATCCCTATTTTTGTGCCTTTATCCCCTATTCTGTAAGGCTTTGTCCAGATTTTCTGCACTAAGAGGTTGAGAGGTATGTGACAGAATTTAGCATTTTTTCTTCTTTAATGGTCTTAAAGATGTGTTGTACTCAGTAAACAAGTAGGGGCTGGCTGAATGCACTCACATGTTCCATGTTTTTGAATCTCAGAGTAACAGTTATGCAATAGATAAGTTATCACTGAGTATTACTGGGGTGAAAACATCATGATAAATGGTGGAAGAGAATGAATCAAAGGGTTGGTTGGTAAGGAAAAGAATACAGAGGCAGAAGGGGCATTCAAGATAAAAGAAGCAAGCATTTCTGCTACTAGCTAGCATGGGCAGTTTAAATGACCATTATAGCTATGGCAGCAGATAAATCCCTTGGGGGTTCCTATCACATAGTAGAACTTGTACAAGTTCGAACCCCATATGGTCGAGACCACAAGTTTGAACTTGTAGAAGTTTGAGCATTTAAACAGAAATCTCCATAAGGGGAGGTTTCCATTCATTTCAATGTGGTGCGATCTCAGAGTTGGTATATTTAAATAGTGGGGTGTGTGGGTGGTGCAGGGGGGCTTGCCACCCTGCTTACAACAGTTTATTTTGTTTTTACTTTTTTTTTAATTTATTTTTATGAATGAAATGGTTCAAACATTCCATGTTCGAAGTTATAAAACTTTGACTATGTGATATAGACCTGTAAATTGGAAGGGTGATCTGCAAATTTCTAGTTTTAATGTGTGATATAATACAGCTAAACTCAAGCTGCAAAAGCACAGAATTTGCAATATATTTCTTAATTTGTAATCTAATTTTACGTACTGTTCCTACTTTAAAACTTAGTCTTCAAAACTCATGCTTACAAATGATAAAGCATGTCATTCTTATTAACTTACAATTTCAGAGGGGAATTTAATTAGGCCTAAACAGACTTTTTTTTCCATGTAGGCATAGTGACAGAGTCCCCTGGATTTACTAATCTTCTGTGTAAGACTAGATTAGTCTTACACGGAAGCTCCAGTGTAAGAGTATGATGGCAGCATGCCATGCATATTAATGAGGGTGCGCTGCCTCAACTCTAAAGCTTACATGGAGCGAGGGTGAGTGTAGGGGGTGTGTCGGACTGTCAAGCAGTCCAAAAATCCATGCCCCTGCAATGATGAAATGCCGCAACTTCGTTACATGAGCGAGTCCACTCACATGTGTACAATGTAACACTACACTCCACCATATGTTAAAAATCTTACAAAATAAAAAATAAAAATATATATTTTTTTTATTTCTTCCGATATAGCTGCATGTAGTAGTGCAGGTTTGCCCGGGTTTGCCCATTGCTTAGCTACAGTTAGCAGCTTAGACACCAGAAGAGGATAATAAGAAAAATATAGGCAAATTAAGCAACATAGCAATAGTGTAGCGGTTAGAGCCTTTGCACATAGAGGAGGCATTCCAGTTTCGAGTCCCACTACTGCACTTTCCATTTTCTGTTGGAAATCTGTATACAAAAATATTTCCTGACATTTTTTATGTATAAGTTTTGTAAAAAGCATTGACATGTTAAATGTAGTAGTGCATGAATTATATATATTAAGGTGAAATGTTTATGCATTCTGAGGCATGAGTACCATATATTAAGCAATTTGAAGCACTGCTAAGCACATTTTACCAGTATTCTGCATATTTAAATACAATTGTGTGTACCTGCACACCACGCTAACCAGCGCAACTGCAACGTCTTTGCACGTAGCTGTGCACCGCGCTAACTAGCTCAACCGCAACATCTTTGCACGCAGCTGTGCACCGCGCTAACTAGCACAACCGCAATGTCTTTGCGCGCAGCTGTGCACCTCACTAACTAGCGCAACGTCGAGCAAAGTTGAGTAAACACGCTCACACCTGCTTTACTGTGCCTTAACCAGTCAGGTCTGCCCAGCAGGAAAATAAAAAGCAGTGATAGGGCTCGAATTCAGGATACTGTGCACTATAGTCACAGTACGTAACCACTAAGCCATGACAGCATTTCACAAACATGCACTTTCAACAGACGCATATCTAGCAAAGGAATTTTAAACATTGCCAACATCAGCTAAGAAGGCGTGCCTACAGCTGAGTTTTTCCAAAACTGGCCAATCACAAATAAGTGTGGGAAATGAGGCATATTTAACCTCCACAGGTGGGAATACTTGCTATATCTGGTTGTAGCTTCCTTCTGCAGTCAGCATGGCTGATGTTTGTGAAGGCACTCGATTTAGAGCTCAATGCTGGGGCATCCAGGAAACCAAAATTATGGTTTTGCTCCTCGTCCACAAACATGAGGAAAGACTCCTGTGGGGCCAGTACCAGGGTACCCAATATAAAACAGAGGCCTGGAACAGTCCTGCCCATGATCTCACCAGAGCCACTGGTGTTTCTCGGACTGTTGAGCAGGTCAGGCACCATTATTCTGACCTGAAGCGACGTAGGTGGGTTGAACTGGACCATTGGATCCAGGAATCCCGTATGATGCCTAATGCCCCAGTACTGAGTAAGTAGCCATTGTATTAAGTAGTTAAGAATTGCTATGCTTGTCTTTGCTATGGATAGGTATTTCTCAATATCACTGCATTTACTTCACAGCTGCGGGTGACCGGGCTATAAACCTGCAAGCCCATGAAGATAGGCGGCAAAGGCTGTGTCATGAGGCAGGTTAGCACGTATTCTGCATGTACTGTTATATAAAATAAATGAGAGAGCCTTCAAAAAGTCATTTAACCCAATAAATAAAGGTGTAATACTCCTTTAATAAATGTATAATTCCTGGAGAACATCTGTGTCATTTTCTTTGATATGTTGTTGTATTGTTGCATTCTAGAAATAGTACTGTTGTATTAAGCAGTGTCAACCCACACTTGGGTAGGCCCATATAATGTGGATGAAGGGAGTGCCAGTAGCATTTATGCATATTTACAGCCCTCAACTGTTGGTTCATGCACAGCATGTACAGCTTAATCTGGCACATGTGTAGCTTGGTATTGTGTTCCCCAGAAATGTCAGTGTGCTGCCAGAAATGCAGGGAGCTGTTAACATATCACTGATACTTTCACCTGAACATATCTATATAATTATATGAAAGTAGATCTGCCAGTGTACCATCTTAGCAGTAGTGTGTGTGAGCAATTCTCAAAATACATTGCAGTAACATCTGCATCTTGGACAGTTTGTATGTAAGATACAGCTCATGTATATAATGATCTAGCAAAATCCAATTGTACAGTATAAGGACATTGGGTAGTGTAATAATACATGTAAGGGACATATAACTGCAGTTAATAGGAATGTAGTAAAAACTAGAAGGCTATATAAGTTGTTAATTGAGGTATCTTTTCCCTCCCTACTGTATGTGCATAAAAAATGCAATTCCACACCTCAATCGTTATGTCTAATCTCAAAACATTTGTTGGGACATATGTCCTATTGGTTTATAAATCTTTGCATTTATTTCTATGCATGTGCCCTGTTAAAATGCCACAATATTGGTGGCCTGTTGCCATCAATTAAACCTGCATGCTCTTGTAATGTCCACTTGTTGTGTCTTTCAGCTTTTCCCGGTTAGGGGTCACCACAGCGGAACTCCGGTCCGCTAACGATTGGCAATAGATTTTTATGTGCCAAGCTGCCGGCCCTGATGCACAGCCTTCAATGAAGGTACGCCCATTCACACATGTCTCCACACAGAAGATGCTCTAGCTGAGAATCGAACAGGACAACATCTTATTGTGAGGCGACAATGCTACCGCAGCACCACCACCACAGTCTTTATTGTTTATTGCATGTGTTATGCTTGCTTTTCAACTGTTGAAAATTGGGTGTGTTGCTTTAATCGGAATACTTCTGCATGCTCTAATAACTAATTGGGAATGCTGTTGACTGTTACTATCCCATAACTTTATTGTTTGTTTGTGTCTTTCAGCTTTTCCCGGCTAGGGGTCACCACAGTGGAACTCCTGTCCGCTAATGATTGGCATATCTTTATTAAATTCTCCAAAACATAGTTCATATGGGAAGGCCGGTCCCAGCGGACCCACCTGTCCCACCTCAGCTGGCCATGGCACCTGGCATCAGCAGATCTGGTGCCCAGCCTGGGAATTCCTCTTCCATTGGCCCTGTGCCACCTTCGGGTGAAAGCGCTGCAGGGGATGGGGCTCGCCCCCACCATGCAAGCGTGGGCAGAGGGGCACCTATGAACCTTCAAACTGTCCGGGCTGTGGTGCATAGAGAGATTGAACGTTCTGTTGCAGAACCTCTATGCCAGCTTGAGGCCCGAGTGGCACAACTCCTGTGTCAGTCTGCCCCTCCTACACAGCCCTCCAGCACAGCCATCCTCTGGGCCGTGAAGGTGCAGTGGTGACTGCCCATGAGTGGGGACCTCAGTCCAACTGTTTCCATCTGGGGGCTAATGGGCTTGCGATTTCCAAACATCCCTCCCCGTCAAAAGTGTTCACCCACCACATGCATCATATACTGCCCCTGTATGCGTCTTGTTTGTCTTGTCTGTTTCCCTTCCCAACCTACCTCCCCAAATATACCTACTTCCCTTACCCCACATTCTACTCTCACGTGAAAAAAAAGGGCAATCTGCTCCCAAAAAAAATTACGCACCATACAGAGCTGCCCATTTCACACACATGTCCACTGGACACATGAAATGTTATTTAATTGGCATTACAACATACTTTGTTGTCCTCACCCCTCTCTCAGGGATTGAAGGGTTCATATCTACCTCCAAATTTAATGCATATACACAGCTGTTGCTGTTGAAGAAATGGGCAGCTATTGACCTTCCCTACACCCGTCCTGCACATCCCGAGCTATTTTCCATACTGTCATTCCCACTTTGTGCCCCTTTTTCACCACTTTCCAATCTCCCCATTTTACTTTTATTTCGAAGTCATTAGCACGGGGTGAGTGGGAGTAAGCACTATTAAGCAGTAGTGAGCAGGTTTGCGCTTGTTTGTGCTTGGCTATGCAATGCTAAGCATTGTGCAAACCCATGCAAACCCGCTTAAAAGTGCCTTAGTCACTCTGTATGTGAGGGCCCTTGTTCTGCTCAGGAGCAAAATAAAACACCTCTGTAAGTCTCGAACCTTGCACACAGTGCACAACATGAAATACCACTAAGCCACAGTAGATATACATCAAGTTTGTGCTTAAATAATTATATCATGCATCAGAATGAGTGAATGTAAAGGAAAATTAGGAATACCATACCACACAACTTGTTCTGTGGATGTTGACCAACAGTTGTTGTGGGATTACATTACATGACTGTGATTAGAGAAGCAGCCATTCTAGCAGGAAATAATGTTATACCGTCACTTTACAACCCCACACAGTATCACAGCAGGACAAACACTGGCATATCTGTTTAGGGCAGGGGGCATACCTCTCAACTGTCCCTAATTTTCAGGGATGTCCTTGATTTTGACCCAAATTTTAGCTCTGTCCCTCTAAATCCCTCCTACAACTACTGACTTTGGGCAGAAAGGTGGTGAATTACACTTAATAAATGATGACAATAATTAAGAGTTAGACACTTCTTTTACTTCAGAAAATGAGTATTAATTCATATGCTCTGATTCTCTCAATGTTTCAACTTAATGGCACTAATATTTTAAGGGTGTCTCTGATTGTCCCTGACTTTTTCTTGACTTTTCCCTGATTCTGTTCAAATATGTACCTGATTGGTTGAGAGGTCTGGCAGAGGCAGAAACACAGAGGCATATTAGCCTTTCTGCTGTTACACACTGTGCAAATAGCTTTGGAAGGAGTTTCAGAAGCATACCCCTACGTAGGAATACAACATTGAAATACAAATGGATGTAGCTATGTACTGGTAGCAACCAACTGTAAGAATGCCACTGCTCTATTGCTGAAAAGACCTGTGTGGTGCACAGACAAAAAATAACAGGCTATTCTCTGGCTATCATGTGGATAGGTCCACAGTTGGGAGTTACGCAGACAGACTAATTGCCTTGATAAACTAACATGTACACAGCAACCAAGTCCAGCAAGATAAAATCCACACAGTACTACTTACGCTCTTTGTACTTCTGTAACCCTACCCAAATGTAGAATATACTTGTGTGTGCAGGGTCTACCAAGTATGTAGGTAAGCATACTCACAGTACTGAAATGTGTCCAGTTTTTCTGAGCAGCTCGTGCTAATGTCAACACTAAAAAAGCACAAACTGTTTAGAACTGAGTAAATGAATATTCACAGTATAGCAATTCTCAAACAATTATTGTGCCAAAGGAATACATCTCTATAACTAGCTTTGTATGGCAGTTAATTGTAACAGTTGAAAAGAAAGTACATCTTTCCATGTATCTTGGGGTAGCATTTTGAGGGGTGAGTACATTTCTACACTGACAAGTGGGTACTGGAAGCAGCAACATTAGGTCTGAGTACAAAATGTAAATTTCTGGCTACACCCCTGGTTCTGATATAAGAACTATACCAACCTTCTGTCTTAAACAATGATGTCCACACCAAACAAGGATGATCTCCATCTTGGAAAGCTGAAAGGGCCACGCCTAGATGAGTCAGCAATTTATAGTACTGGGTTGCTATGACAGTGATTACTGCAATTACTACACAGCAGGCTGCATGCAATTAGCAAATGGTGGCCTCTAATTGGCCAGAGGCCATCACATGCTCATGTGCAAATTCCTACAAAAGCAGGCTGCAATATCTGCCAACAAACTCAATCACTCTATTGCAGAGACTGACAGAAAGAGAGAGAGAGAGAGAGAGAGAGAGAGAGAAAGAAAAGGAAAAAGAAATATTACCAAATTATACAAAGGAAAGGCATGTGACACATATATACTTACTGGCATGTAGTAGATGTTATTGAAGAATAGTCTACATAATGTGAAACATTCATATGTGGCAGCAGTACTCCTTTATGCACAGATGTTCTGCTTAACTGCTGCTATGGACAATACTGTGTGTACCTGTGGGCAGTGGGACATACCTGTGAAATGTGTAGCTCAGCATTAAATGTCAAAGATCTGATCCATGTTACCTGTGTACTGTACTGTAGTGTGGCCAATGGCTGTTGGAGGGATTAGTGCTGACATTATATAAACATGGGTGTGACAGAACAACACATGCATGTTAGTCATATTAAAGTGTAGCTTAGCATTGGCAACTGCTGTAGCAGTCTAGTATGCTTATCTAGCATCTGTTGCCATATATACCCCCCTAATGTTAGTCTGTGTTCATATGTGACACCTGTTTGTGTTGCAGCAGGTCCCAACAGTTCAGCTGTGAGGTCCAGGGACTTACAACAGTGTGGACCATGTGTGTGTATGCCACACATATAAGGAGAAATATATATATATGTGTCATATATATTCACATCTGTATATGTGCATAGAGCAGGGGACATATTGCAACTGTTTGTGAAGGGGGGATATCTATTTTGGTAAAGGTTAGTATGTGCATATTTGTATGTAGGTTTTAGCGTGTGACAAACAAGACAGCATACAGTGCTGGTATATGACATGTGGTGGTTAAACACTGTAGGTGATTTGTTCAGTTTGCAATGTTGAAGCCAGTAAGGCCTGCTAAAGCCTACATCTACTTGTTGCAATAGATTCTCTGTACTGTTGACTGACTGTGATGGTCAATATGTTTGTGAATACGTCAAAGATATGTATCTGTGAGCTAGCTTAGTGGGAAACTGTTTATGTTATGGTATTATGGGTCCTTGCTTTGATCCTAGCAAAAGCTGTGTATTTTGTTGCTGGCAGAACAAGTGCTATTGCATACAGTGTGATTAATTCCCTTGGTTTTAACTAGGGTGTGTCATTGGAGGCTAAAGCACTACATCTATGATTATTGATTGGTACCGATGTTGAATGCAAATCCTGTGTGTACTGTAGTACTAATTGAAGCTCTGGGCCTGTACAGCAAAGTACAGTGTATGTCCACATTGCTTGCATCCACTGTTTGGTGTGGTCCCTGTATTCATCACAGATTACATTTTTCAAGATTAAGGTTGTGTAAGTACTGACACACAGTACTGTATAGTACACACTGAAAGCTTATCTGGGTTGTCATACCTTTGTGTCCTGTAATTATGTCTGATGTGTGCGTGGGTATGTCTATAACATGTCCTTTGACATATGAGTGGTAATACATATAACTGCGTATCTAACAACATTCATAGTGTACTACAGCAGTATGTGACCTATATTCCCAATTGTGCACATATTTGGTTTGGCATTAACAAGTTGTGTGGTATAATAATAATACATTTACTGGACCTCACACTGATTGTGATGGATGATATATTTCTTTACACATCAGCTTGATGTATATCTGTTGTGGCTATGTGGTGCATCATGTTGCATACAGTGCGCCAGGTACTGTTGTATAGCCTTATATAGTGATTTTATTTTGTTGCTGTGCAGAACATGGTTCATTAGATAGAGAGTGAGCAAGGCCCTTTCAAGAACTTGTGGGGTGAGCAGTGATAAGTGACAGTTATAGTGTTTCACTCTCGGTTAGCTTATAGGTTGATATATATGACAGTTCAGTGATATCTGTACTGTATAATGTTAAATGTGCCATAGGACTTGCTCAGACATATTTTTGTATTTATGTCTTCCAGGGATCATGGCCCACCACAGGAACCCAAGTTACAGTAGTGTTGAAGATGATATCATCACTAGCAGTATGATTCAGCACTGTCATCTCATGTTTTCATGAACCAGCCAGGACCAGCAGGAGCGTACTGCAATGTGACAAGATCTTGTCTGCAGGGTCAATGAGGTAGGTTTGCATAACCGCACATATCAGCAGGTACGCCATCACTGCAGTGATCTTCTCAGACATGTCCGTCAGCATGCCGCTGATGTGCGTGGAGAACAGCTTGCAAGAGGGGGTGGTGTTAATATCCATCCCCCCCTTCACCAGAGTGGAGGAGCTGCTCATGAGCCTGGAGGCACCTGCCCAACAACAAGAGCAGCAGACATACACCATGATGAAGGTTGGAGCCACCCAACAAGCACACATGGAGCATTCAGGTAACATGGCATATCTGCAGACTACTGTTATCTGTATTGGTAGATCATGCATATGTGAGATGTGGAGTGTGTCGTTCAAAGATGTGGAGCCTGTTGCTGTGCAATACTGATCATTTGGAACATAATATGTAGCCTTGTGAATGTAAACTGTTGTTGTACTGTAAGACTGCAAACACACAGTAGCAATGCCACAGTTGTGGCCTCTGACAAACTGTCTCATCTCTATGTACGTACCTCTGGGGTGACATCATGGCAGCGGACAGATGCTAGTGAGTGTGTTCTACATTTGTTATTGTAAATAAAAAGTGCATGTCATAGTTAAGGTATAGACCATGTACACATGTAACGCACCTACCCATAATGCATGCTGTGCATGTTTGGTGTAAGAGCACGCACATCTCACTAATGTGATTAGCGGCCTTAAACACATGCAATACCCAGACCATCTCAAACAAATGTGGCTAGATTGTAGTGACCATTGGATAGGCACAACTGATACTCAACATGCAACATAACATACCCATCGATGTCATACACAGAGCATTTTAACATGCTACACATAAAGGATTCCCAAACCCTCTGTAAAGACACACTCCAGTATCCAAAACCTCATCCACACATTACACATAATATACCTGAGGGGGTAGAGGCCTATCCTGGGGCATTTAAACACTCTGCAAAGCACTAAACATTCATGTCAGGGAATGCTCCTTATTAACCTCCTTACAAAGTCACGTAACAACTGGTTGTGAAATGGCGAATTTAGCCAAGGTAGTACAGTTCTGACACAGCATGGTTAGTCCTGGTTTGTGAAACATTTGTAGCCTTGAGTGACCACCTGATGCTTCATGATGATGGCCTATGGTACTATACCCCATCCAGTTATTGTAACCACAGTACTACACATAGCTGTCATTGCTACACACCATAATGATGAGTGTGTGCACACATATGCACCTCTAAACAGTATACATACCAATCACCATTTGCACAACTGGCACATATATGTCTTGTGATGCTACTGAGTGGCTAGGTCATATGACACATATTGGGTATGTGTAGTGTTTAAATATGCAGTTGTGTTTTAGCATGCCATGTCATGGATGAGACTGGCATGTCCACAATATGATCTAAACTAACCATAAGTACCATACATTGGGTATGTGGCCGAATGATATTCCATCAATTATCCATGCACCACTGATGATGTTGTGTGAATACTCATCATGCATGTGCTAAAAGTGTGTCCACAATTATTTGCTAAAGACACAGAGGCTGTAATCAGCATTGGATACCTGTCTGACACACAGATACACATCCAGCAATGGTATGTACACCTGTGAGTTATGGTGCACAGTACATCACAAGGTTATGAATACCTGCACAGCAATGTTGTGTCCATGTATGCATTGTGTTCCAGGGGGAGGGCCATCACCTAATAACAAAACACATGCATCAAAGCCATGTATACTGTTAGTAACAAGGACTGACTACACTTACACTGCATGCTGTTGAGCAACACATATCCTGCATGCTGACATGTGTGATATGACTGTTTTGCTTGTGATACTGCACCCCACCATCACCTGCTAGTGTGTATGTTCTGTGATTGCTGGTGTTGTGTGTGTCTGCTTTCGGGAGGAGTGTAGTTTTGTGTGTGCATGTGTGTATGTGTGCACATGTGCACATGTGTGCATGTGTGCATGTTGTCTGAAGTCATGTTCAGGTCTTAAAGTGTGTTTCCTGTTTTCCTCTCACAGGTGGTGAGGTGGGGCTGGTTCAGTACAGCAGGGAACCTGATGTCACTGAGACAGACAGTGATCATGAGGATAGGTGTTTTGAGGCACAGGCAGGTTTGTCAGGTCTGTTGTTGGGCCACCAATTGACAGTACACAAGTCTCCACACCATCCATGCACACAGTCATACTGCCTGTACATCCATCATCACCATTGCCCTTAGCTGAGGGACAGTGTGGTATCTATGGCACATGTATCAGGACACAGCAGCCATAGCCAGATGTCTGGAATGGTACCACACATTCAGATGCCCAGGGGTTCTCGTCAGAGCACTGCTAGTCATCATGCCCCTGGTAGACGTGCCACACCTCTTTCTACCACACGCATGTTCCAGGCTGTCATGGAGGCACAGACACGAATGGAGCGGTACACCAGATAGGGGCTAAGGGCACAGACGGCTCATTACACCTCTGTAAATGACAGTATCCATGACCTAGCAGTTGCCATATGTAACTACACTGAGGTCATTGATAGATGTTGGGGTGAGACATTGGATGTTCTTCACAATGTCATGTCCATGTGTCAGGACAGTACGGGACGGTTGAGATGTGGATGTGGATGTACGCCAGCAACATCACCAGCTGGAGGTCACCGTGGATGTCCAGCAAGTCATATCCACTCCCGTAGTGCCAGTACCAGCCCCAGCAATGTTAGGGGGCTGTCCATAGACCATCCTAGCAGACCACATGCACGTGGCTCTGGCCAGTCCCAGCAGGGACCTGGATCCAGTGGACATTTGTCATCCTCTTTGGATAGTACCCAATCTGGATTAGTACCTGATACTGTCTGTAGCACCCCTGCCAGGCACAGGTTCCATATCCGTGGCCAGAGATGGTGATCTTTAAAGCCTGCCAGGTACAGTCTGTAGCTGTCTCACAAATCCCCGTATATGGCAGCCACATGGTGGAACTGTGTGCATGCAGACACACACACATAAACCAGAAACCTAGGGCAAATGCATACCCTCACACATGACATCAACATCGGCCCATAACAGTACTCATGGCCCTCACACACACACTCACACACACATGTCGATTGTATGGCTCAGTGTAGGCCTCTGGCAAACCAACAACACGCCCTGTGCATATGATGAAACATGTGCCACCTCCTGTCATCTGTAACATTTATGCAGGAACAGGCTAACATGGTGCTGATACACAGGGTGACGTTAATAAAGTATAGCAATGGTTAGATGTTTAGCATGTTGTCAGCAGTAAAGTGTAATGATATCCTTGAAGGTGTAGCTGAGCAGGCATGATGCATTAAAGCTATAATTAGCACTGTTGCATTATTTTCACCAGTGTTTATTCCAATTGTGTTTTGTTTGCCTATGTGCCACTTGGCTGATGTGTGTAGTTGTGTCAGCATGCGTCATACAGTGGACAGTATGTGTGAGGTGTGTGCAACGCACGTTTGCAGGTGTCCATTTGTGAACATGGTGGAGGTGCACTGTCTGTATGTACATGCATATTAGACACATGGGCAGGGTGACATGCCCTGTATTGGCCAGTGTTAACACTCCATAGTTTCTATTGGTGGCCAGTATGCATTGTACTACACACATTTTGGAACTTGAGTACACATGTGTGTGTATGACATGGGTTGACACTGTGCTGTGGGTGATGCTGTTGTTGCTATTTGTCATTGGTTTGTATTACGAAGATTAACACTGTCCCAGCTGCATAATCCTTTAGTAATGCATACTGTTCACCTCCAGGGTTGCATGGACCGTGCTATCACAAACACAAGAAATTCTCACTTATACAGTAAAAGTGCATTAGTCTCATGGACCCCTGCCATAAACTAAATATATAATAGAAGGTATGAAGTTGTACCAAAAAAGAGTTACATACCAAGAAGGGATAACCTCTCTGGTCAGTATCATTGGGAACATACAAGCCCTCATTAAACATACAAGGCAAGCTTCAAAATACAAAATGGGAAGGATTCCAAAGACAACAGTAAAGCTGTCTTTAGTGTTGTTTATAATCTACAGGGGAAATCTCAGATCGGGTCACAGTTAATGTAAATGGTCACAAAGTACACTTATCTGACTGACATTACCAATTTCTTGTCAGACAGTTTGAATGCGGATTTCACCAGCCTGTCGTTACACAAGGGCTACATTTCCAGACCTGAAGAATGTAAAACCTGATGATTCACAGACACTCTAGTTAAAACATCTCTTTACCAAAGTCCAAACCACAGTGGCAATGGTACTGGACAGTGTCCCTGGCTGTGTCATACACAAGCTGACATATGAAATTACCACTGAACTAAACACTCTGTCCAGATGCAGCCTCTATATAGGTTACATACTTGTGGAATGACGCACGGTAATGATGTTCACAGTCCACAAAGGTTGAGCTACAACGTCTTCTTCTTCTCCTTTTGGATGCTCCCATTAGGGGTTGCCACAGTAGATCATCTGTTTCCATTTCTTCCTGCCCTCTGCATCTTGCACTGTCACACCATCCACCTCCATGTCCTCTCTCACCACAGCCATAAACCTCATCTTAGGCATTCCTCTTTTCCTGTTACCTGGTGGCTTCATCCTTAGTATTTATTTCACAATATACTCTGCATCCCTCCTCAGCACATGTACAAACCAACTTAATCCTGCCTATCTGGCTTGGTCTACTAACCTTCAAACCTGGGCTGACCCTCTAATATACATATTCCTAATCCTGTCCACCCTTGTCACACCCAGTGCAAATGTTAACATAAATTGATTAAGGGTAGAACTACAACAGATCCTGGAAACTCACCCTATAAGCCAGACAAATGTTATCTGGAAGGCTATGGAGCAGAGCATTATGGAACTCATTAACAGAGACATTATGAACCTGCAAACTGTGCACCATACCCACTTAGGTTCTCTAAAGGCCAGATCATGGCTCCTACACCTAGTAGACTTCAAGCCAGTTAACAAAGTTATAGGTGAGGGAGGGGAGGTCCACACAGCCAAGCTATAGCTCACCAGCAATTCATACCCATCCCACATTCTGGTATTATACATAACCTCAACAGACTGACCATAAACGATTGTTAGATGATGGATTGACAACTGATGCACAGATGTAAGACACACAGTAACATTTGCAGCCTCCATGTACAGTTCTATGCCAGTAACAAGTGATATTCACCTGCACTCAGTCCTGGGACCACTCCTGTTTGGCATATAGCTTTCTTAGGTTTAAGCAAACACAGTAGGGATATGTCTGCCCACGTTTGATGAAAATGCAAACTGTGGGCTATACTTTCTTCTCCAGATGACACACACATCCTCCAAAAAGGTATCATAGAGACAGATACCTGGTGTCAAACTCATGCTGTAAGGCTGTAAGCCAAAGAAAGCATAGTTATCCACTTTTAGAAAACAAAGTGTCCCCAGAGTACCACATAGGTAGTAGCCCCCAAAATGTGGAACAGGTACTAATGTATACATAGAGCCATGTGTTTAGTCATCTCTCCTTTGATAATCACATTAACAAAGGGTTTTGGAAATCCCTCTGTGGAGCACATAAGCAATAACGGGTTTGCATGCAGATCCACAGAGGTTGTTGCACACCTATAATGATTAGTCATCTTTGCCAGACTTTGCTTGCTTTGGAACAAGATTCAAATATACCTCAAGCATAAGCCCTCACTCACACTCTTCAATAGAAACCGTGATGAGTGGATGTGAAACAGAAAACGTAGCCCAGGGATCACTGCAGTGGCTAAGCTTGTCACAAGCATACAAAAGTGACCTAAGGTCTGGAAAGCACCAGCACGCTCTGGCAAAGATAACAGATGCTTTCAGGGAGAAAGCA
The DNA here is from genome assembly GCF_019279795.1 of Protopterus annectens. Taxonomy (NCBI): domain Eukaryota; kingdom Metazoa; phylum Chordata; order Ceratodontiformes; family Protopteridae; genus Protopterus; species Protopterus annectens. Next base: position 676,464,425 of record NC_056739.1, on the reverse strand, counting down.
GAGTAACCACCTATGAAATAACTGAGGTCACATGTATGTATATGGCTTTGCCCCACAGCTACCTTACATGTGAAATGCACATACAGTTGTCATTGTGATATGTCATACACTAGAAAAATCAAAACCTACTCCACATTGACCAACAGTGTCACACACACACACACTCAGCAAATGCGCGATTCAAGCTTCTTTTTAATTACATTATGATACTACAACAGTATGCATTTACACAACATGCTATACACATTACCGGGATTTCATCTTCCCACAGGTATATTTGTAGGATGGTGACATCATTAGACTTGACAAAGATGAGTATACCACTTTTAAATGGTGTGAGTAGTCTCCAAAAATCTTGCTTCCCCAGGGGGACAAACACACTCACAGTTGGCAAGTACAGGATTCAAACCCCTACCTAACTACATTTTGTTACTACAGCAGTACACATTTACACGATGCACTACACACATTACTGGGATTTCATTTTTCCACAGGTGTATTTGTGGGATGGTAACATCATCAGACATGACAAAGATGAGTATACCACTTTTAAGGGGTGTGAGTAGTTTCCAAAAAGGCTGCTTCTTCCCAGGGTGATACACACACAATTGGCTAATGCAGGATTTAACCCCCTACCTAATTACATCATGATACAACAGCAATACACATTTACACAACTTGCTATACACATTGCTGGGAGTTTACTTTTCCACAGGTATATTTGTAGGATGGTGACATCCTCAGACTTGACAAAGATGAGTATACCACTTTTAAGGGGAGTGAGTAGTCTCCATAAAGGATGCTTTTCTCTAAGGAAAGATACACACAGTTGGCAAATGCAGGATTCAAACCCCTACCAAATTACATTAAGATATTATAATAATACACATTTATTCAACATGCTACACTCATTATTTGGATTTTATGTTTCCACAGGTATATTTGTAGGATGGTGACATCATCAAACTTGACAAAGATGAGTATACCACTTTTAAGGGGTGTGAGTAGTCTTCAAAAGGGTTGCTTTCCCCCAAAGAGACACGCACAGTTAGCAAGTGCAAGATTCAAACCCCTACCTAACTATATTATGATACTACAACAGTATGCATTTACATGACTCGCATTACTGGGATCTCATTTTTCCACAGGTATATTTGTGGGATGGTGACATCATCAGACTTGACAAAGATGAGTATACCACTTTTAAGGGGTGTGAGTAGTCTCCAAAAATGCTGCTCTTCCCCAGGAAGACACACACACTTAGCAAGTGCAGGATTCGAACCCCTACCTAATTACATCATAATACTACAGCCGTACACATTTACACAACACACTACTGGGATTTTGCCTTTCCACATGTATATTTGTAGGATGGCGACATCATCAGACTTGACAAAGATGAGTATACCACTTTTAAGGGGTGTGAGTAGTCTCCAAAAAGGTTACTTTGCCCCAGGGGGGCACACACACCGTCGGCAAGTGTAGGATTCAAACACCTACCAAATTGCATTATGATATTATAACAGTACTCATTTACACTACATGCTATACACATTACTGGGGTTTTACTTTTCCACAGGTATATTTGTAGGATGGTAACATTATCAGACTTGACAAAGATGAGTATACCACTTTTAAGGGGTGTGAGTAGTCTTCAAAAGGGTTGCTTTCCCCTAAAGAAATACGCATAGTTAACAAGTGCAGGATTCAAACCCCTACTTAATTACATTATGATATTACAACAGTATGCATTTCCATGACTTGCTATACACATTACTGAAAGTTTATTTTTCCACAGGTATATTTGTATGATGGTGACATCATCAGACTTGACAAAGATGAGTATTCCACTTTTAAGGGGTGTGAGTAGTCTCCAAAAAGGCTGCTCTTCCCCAGGAAGACACACACACTTAGCAAGTGCAGGATTCAAACCCCTACCTAACTACATTATAATATTACAGCAGTGCACATTGACACAACATGCTATACACATTACTAGGAGCTCACCTTTCCACAGGTATATTTGTAGGATGGTGACATCATAAGACTTCACAGAGATGAGTATACCACTTTTAAGTGGTGTGAGTAGTTTTCAAAATAGCTACTCCGCCCCCAAGGAGATCCACGCAGTTGACAAGTGTAGGATTCAGACCCCTACTTACTTATATTATGATACTACATTACTGGGATTTTATTTTTCCACAGGTATATTTGTAGGATGGTGACATCATCAGACTTGATAAAGATGAGTATACCACTTTTAAGGGGTGGGAGTAGTCTCCAAAAAGGTTTCTCTCTCCCCAGGGAGACACACACACACATACACACACTTGGAAAGTGCGGGGTTCTTAATCCAAACTAAGTATGTCTTTACACTTCTGCAAGCAATATGGAGTTACAGGGCGCAATACAGACATTACTCACTGACAATTTGGCCAAAGGTTTTTTTCACATTTGCTAACCTCAGCAGGCTTATCATACTAGGTGTATTGTGAGTGTATTGTATGCATAGGCCATGACCATATCATATTTGGGTTGATACACCACATACTGGCACACACAGGGTCAAACCGGTGGCTAAACTCTGTCAGTCCAATACTTGACAATACAGTCAAGAGGAGTAGGGTCATACAACCACAACACCAGCAGTCTCACGTAGACCTACAATATATGCTCCAGCAAAACACACACACATAAATACACATTACCATATTCGGAGAATACAAATATTAATCTGAAAAAGAGAGAGTGTCCTCCTAAGCAGACAAAGCAAGCAACATACACCTCCAAGCACAAGCCAGAAAACACATAATACACCAAAGCAGTGTGCCTCACAACAGACCCTAAGGCAAAACAACATACCCAACACACTAGTAATAGGTGACTCCATAGTCAGGCACACAGATGTTCCATTCACTCAGCTGGACAAGGGGAAGGTTACTGTCAGTTGTCTGTCAGGTGCTATGATCCACCACATAACACAAGCACTTACATCACTCCAGAACAGGTACGTATATGATGTGTTCTTTGTACATGTCAGTGTGAAAGATCTGAGAGATACCTCCTAGGACAACATGACAAGAGATATATAGTAGCTCTTTGATCATGTAGCCCAGGTTGGTATGACCCTGACCTTGAGTAGCATCTTACCTTACCTACATGATACTGCAATATAACAGAAAGATGATAAACTTCAACAATTGACTGAGCTTCTGGTGTCATTCAAAGGGGATCCAGTCTCTGTCTGCCTGTGATGACATGATAGACAAGCCTCGTCGCTTTGCTACAGGTGGTTTGCACCTGTCACCCCTATGCTTCTGAATACTGGCCAAGGCTCTTGCTGTCCCTATACTACCTTTTTTAGGCAAGGTTCAAAGGTTCATAGGTTCATATGTAGGTACTAGGCTATCGGCCCTGGGGCCTTTACAAGCCCAGCCAAAAAGGTACCCTGGCTTTTGCCACCCAAGAAATTTATTTTACTGTGCCACTGTCAAGCAGAGACACAGAAGTGATCCCCAGGGTGAATTTCCTATTTTCCATCCAATCATCAAGATTTTTCTTGAAGAGTGCTAATGAGGAGCTTTGTTTGATATAGATAGGTAGTTTATTCTGGAGTATGGGAAGTCACTGGAACAGGAATCTATCCCTCCAGCATGCTCTGTTTATTGCGGTGACAAGGTTTAGGTCCCTAGAGTGTGTAGCTCGGAGGGATTGGGATTTCTTTCAGTGGAGCATGTCCAATAGCTCTGGGTTTGACATAGCTTTGTATGTTAGGCAGAGATCACCTCTGAGTAGGCGATATGCGACGGATAAGTAAAGCTGGAGTTTTTTGAGATGGTCTGTGTAGGGCATGTGTTTGAGGCTGGTAATCCTCTTTGTGAGGTATTTCTGTGGCCTTTCTAATTGTTGTAGATGTCTTGTGAGGTACATACCGAAAGGGGCATTGTACTCTATAATGGATCTAATGTGTGATGAGTAGAGGGGAACAATGACCTCTTTTTTTCTGCATGATAAACCTTTTGTGATGAGGTGTGCCACATAGAAGGATTTCCTGACTATTGTGGCGATGTGATTATCAAAGGAGAGACTACTGTCCACCTGTGTCCCAAGGTCTCTTATCACACTTTCGGTGTTAAGTATACTACCACCTATGTTGTAGTTCATGGGTACAGAGTTTTTACCAAAGGGGATTACAATGCAGTTTTTGGCATTGAGCTTGAGGCCATGGTTTTGACACCAGGCATCTGTCTCATTGAGGCCCTCTTGTAGGATGTCCACATCGTTAGTAGTTTCGATTATGGCTCCTAGTTTGCAGTCATCTGCGAACTTCATTAGCCAAAGACTTTCTGTGTTAGCCTGCACTTCAGAGAAGTAGATACCAAACAGGGCAGGACCCAGGACTGAACCCTGTGGTACTCCGCTTGTCACTGTTCTGAAGTTGGATTTGGAGTCTGCTACTTTCACAGTGTGGGTTCTGTCAGTGAGCCTGTTGGCAACCCATCTTGTGACATAGGGATTTATACCTAGTTTAGTGAGTTTATCTATAATTCCAGAGTGGGAGGTGGTGTCAAACGCCTTGGCAAGATCTAGATAGTCTGTGTGAACCACCCTTACCCTTGTCTATGGCTTTGGTGACTGCTTCAAAGAAGTCTATCCGGTTTAGGAGACATGATCTGCCTTTTACAAACCCGAACTGGTTGGGTTGCAGAGTTTGGAGATTACCAATGTCTTTGTTTATAAGTTCCATGATGATACGTTCCATGGCCTTGCAGACCAGGCTCATCAGGCTAATGGGGCACTAGTTCCCAGGGTCCATGGTGGCTCCCCCCTTATGTAGTGGGATAACCATCTCTGTACCGCCATTCAGCAGGTACAAAGCCTGAGGTGAGGCTATGATTTAACATGGTACTTAGGTGTGGTGCCAGTTTGTTCTATAGTTTGTGTAGAATGCAGCCTGGGATGTTGTCTGGTCCCATGGATGATGTGTTCCTGGCTTTGGAGAGTGTGTTTTTTACCTGTGCAGCCATGATTACAAGAGCTTTGCATTCTTCCAGTATAGAGATGGGCTCTTTAATGGGTGAGAGGGGGGTAAAGTTAGCACTGAAACTATCTGCCAGGATGTTGGTAATATCAGTTGGGTCTGTATATTTAGTGCCATTGTGCTGTACCTCAGAGCAGATCTGAGTGTTGCCATTGAGATTCTTGACATAGCTATAGAATGCTTTGTGGTTGTCTTTAGAATCAGTGGTGATTATGTTTTTGTAACTAGCTTTGGAGGATCATATCAGGGATCGCTGCTTCTTACTGAGGCTGACCATGGAGCTCCTCCACTCATGTGATTTTACTCTCTTTTGCAACAGTTTCTTCCTTCTGTTGTACAGTTTGTTTATGGCAGGGGACCACCAGATAGGCTTCCTTTTTTTGGAGGATAGTGTTTTGGTTAAGTTTGGGATAGCACGATCCAAGCACTCATGTAAGTGCTTATAAAATAAAATTGTGTAGGATTCAGTAGTCGTAACTGTATTGTCACTCTGCATGGGTGTCATGAAGTTCACCACTTCTGTCTTAGGAAGCATGAAGTTGGCTTTGGAGAAATATTTTGACATGGTTTCCTTAATGGGGGGTGGGGCAGAATGTGGATATGTAGGGTAATTAGCTTATGGTCGGATCAGACCAATGAGGCATTGATTTCAGGTGTGGAACACCGGTCACTCAGGGCAAACCAAACCCTGTAACCAACACAAATAACCACAAAGTGATCTAAATGCTACTCATTGCCAGAAGTCTCAGTCTCCAAATGCACACACTCGAGGCACTTCTTAGTATGGAGAATATTGATATTTGTGCAGTAACAGAAACCTAGTTCAAGGCTCCAGAGAGCACACCAGCACTACCAGGATACTACTCAATCCACACCTTCCAGCATCAGAACCTGGATCATAGCATATAGGGTGGAAATGTATCCTTATTCATCAAACCTAAACCTTTCTGTACATCCTCTCTACAGGATATGTACCCATAGAATGTTACACAGCAAAGTTCTTCCCACTCCACAGGGGTGGGGCCACAAAAGACCCTTGGTTTACTTCAGATACAGCATGTACATCAGTTCTGCATTGGACATAGACCTGTCTGTTGGGCAGAGATCGCCTGAGTAGATGGCATGCAACAAAGAACAGATTGAGTTACTTCAGTCTTGTTGCATGGGGCAACTGTTTGAGGCCAGTAATCCTGTTGTTGAGGTACTTTAGTGGTCTTTCCAGCTGCTGAAGGTGCCTAGTCAGATTCATCACAAGTGTGTTGTGGTACTCTTTGATGGGTCTGATGACTGATGAGTAGAGGGAACCTCATTTGAGCTACATGCAAAGACTTTGGCAATTTGTGGGAACACATAGCATGATTTTCTAACCACTTTGTGAATGTGTTTCTGAAGGTAGAGATGACTATCCACATGTGATCATAGATCCCTTATTATTACCTCCATATTTAGTGTGTTGGCACCTATGTGGTATTTGTATGACTACAGCTCGAGGCCATAATTTTGACACCACATCTGTCTGACTGAGACCCTTTTTAAGGATGTATCTGTTGTCCCAAACATCGATTATGACAAGCTTTTTGCAGTCATCCACAGACTTCACTAACCATAGCCCTCGTGTGTTTCACTGTATTTCTGAAATGTATACACCAGACAGAAGGGGTCCCAGGACTGAGCCATGGGGGACAGCAGTTGTTACCAGCTTACAGTCCAACAAGGAGACCACAATTCTTACCTTGTGGGATATATCTGTGCCCCAGTTGGCAATCCATCAGATGACATACGTGTTTATGCATAGGTTGCTGATTTTGTGGATACGGCATGTGTGTGGGATGTGGAAAAGGGCTTTTCAAGGTCTATGCCCTGTGTGAAGCTCATTTCATTGATGTATGTCCTGGGTAACTACCTTGAAACTGTCTAGCAGGTTTAGAGACCATGATCTGCCCCTGACCAAACCAAAATGGGTAGGGTTGGGTGTTTGTAGGCTCCCAATAGCTCTGTTTATGAGTTCCATAATGATAGACACCATGGCCTTGCAGATCAGGCTTATTAGGCTTATAAGACAATAGTTCCCATGGTCTGTTGTGCACCAACATCTGTGGAGTGTGCCAAACATTGCTGTAAACCATTCAACAGTTTCATACCCTGTACAGTGGGTGAGTCTCAATAGACTGTTCAGGTGCAGGGTCTGTTTGTTTTGGAGTTCACATATGACACTGCCAGAGACACCATGTCATCCCATAGACGCCGTATGTTTAGGTTTGGATAGAGCTGTTTAACCATTGTATATGTGATTTCTGGGTTTTCACAATCTCCAGGTATGGTAATGGGCCCTTTTGTCAGTGAGAGGGGGGTAAATATGTGTGAACCTGTCTGACAAGATGTTGGCAATGTCAGTCATGTACATGTATTCATTTACAATTTGCACTGACTCAGAACATATATGAGTTTACATTGATATTTATGACATAGCTAAAGAAAGCTTCATGGTTCTCTATGGACTCTTTGGCAATATTTTTGACAGAGCTTGGCTTAGATAATGTTACGAGTGCTCATTGTTTCTTGATGATACTGATCAGAAATTTATTGATCTTCTTTAGATTTTCACTTTTTTTTAAACAACTTAAGGACTTGTATTGCATAGTTTGATTATGACAGAGGTCCAATATATTATATGGGTATGTTTTCGTATCACTGTGTGCACAAGGCAGGATTGGTGAATAGGGACATGTGTCTGGAGTAAGAACTGCAACTGCCAGATATGTGTGACCCACTGCTGTACTCAGACATGGCCTAAGTGTGTGAGCATGCCCAGTATGACCATTCAGTATGTTGTTGACTGACATTTGCTTCATTTGTTTAATTGTGTGAGCATGCCCAGTATGACCTTTCAGTATGTTGTTGACTGACATTTGCTAAATTTGTTTAAGTGTGTGAGCACGCCCACTCCGGGCATATATATACTATATATGTGTGTGAAACTTCAAGTTGGTTTTTACTTCAGGCTTACCTTTGTGTTGTACATCGACAGGAAGCACACTGTGCCTGCAGGGCTTCCATTAGTCAATTTGCATAGACTTATCAACATTTCTACATACAGGGTGGGCAGCTATTATTTGTACATTTCTACCTGGGAGGGGCACACCTGATTGTTACTGTGGGTGTACATTGGATGAGGGGTACACCTGACACTTATACACATTTGCTAGGCCTGCACTGCTATGCCAGGTACTCCATTTCAGTCTGTACTGTTGCCTATCATACTGGCTTGAGGCATACCACTGTACTACAGAACTTAGCTTCCAATTACACGCATATTAGTTTGTGACTTCATATCCTACCCAGCCCACATCACACTGCCTGGCCTGCTGTTATCTGTCTGCATAGACCTGGGTGGAGGTTACTCACATGCCTCCTCAGAGGGCATGATACAGCATTTGTTTGTGTTTGTCGACAATTGTCCTACTGGCTGTGACTGTTAGGTATGTGACCCCCCCCAACTGGTATGTCTGAGTGACTTAAGTTGTGTCTGTGCCAGTGCAATGCTGTCATGGTTTAGTGGTTCAGTACTGTGACTATAGTGCACAGTATTCTGAGTTCGAGCCCTGTCACTGCTTTTTATTTTCCTACTGGGCAGACCAGACTGGTTAAGGAACAGTAAAGCAGGTGTGAGCATGTTTACCCGACTTTGCTCGACTTTGCCCAACTTTGCCCGATGTTGCCAGATGTTGCGCTGGTTAGCGAAGTGCGCAGCTACGCCCAATTGTATTTAAATATGCTCAATACTGGTAAAATGTGCTTAGCAGTGCTTTCTATTGCTTAAAATAAGCCACTCATGCCTCAGGCGGTGCTGCAGGGCTGCCTATGTCGGATGCACATAGTACACTCCCTATACATGTTTGAAAACAGGTAGTGTCAAGTTAGGCATCCCTTTTACTGTATGTGCTAGTCAGAGAGAGGTGTTATTTCCAGGATTCCTACTGAGTCAGTGTATGTGCTATGCATTGCCTCTTTGCCAATGCCAGGGCATACTGGGCATGCCTCCTTCTGCCTACTGGTGCAGGCTCAGGTTGTTCCTCCTCTGAGTCACGCTGTGCCTGTGCAGGTCTTGGCAATGGTGGGGGGCTGTTTGGCCCTGCCCCATGCTGTTCCTGCTGCAGCTGTTTCTGCATTATCATATTGTGTAGCATGGCACATACCATAATAATTTGGGTACATGTAGTTGGTGAGTACTGCAAGGCTCCACCAGATGTGTCCAGGTACCAGAACCATGACTTGAGCATCCCAAACACACGCTCAATTATGTTTCTTGTTTGTGTGTGCCTCATTATGAAGTTCTTGTTCAGGTGTGTGTGCATTTCTGATGGGTGTCATCAGCCACGGCTCCAGTACATATCCAGCATCCCCCACTAGGTGACCCTCAGGGATGTCCCCACTGGCAAATCTCTGGTACAGCTGGGTCAGATGCCAAATGTGGGAATTGTGATAGCTTCCAGGGTATCCAGCACACACATTCATTATTATGCCCTGGGCATCGCACACAAACTGGCAGTTGATGGAGGGGAAGCCCTTGCAGTTGATGTAGATCCTACTACCCCCCCCTCACCGGGTGGTGTTTGATGTATATGTGCGTGCAGTCTATTGCACCCACTACCTCAGGGTATTCTGCTATTTGGTGGAAAAGATGCATATTGCTGGCCAATACCTCACGGGATTTGGGGAAATATAAGTGCTCACCGACATGTGCTGACATGGCATCCAGGAACTGGTGGAGTACCCTGGATGCTGATGCCTGTGAAATCTCCACCATATCACCAGTTGGTCTTTGGAAGGTACCTGTAGCTAGTATTATTAGGCCTACACATACCTTGGTATCCACTGGGATGGGTTCCCCTCTGTTGGTTCTGTGTGTGAGGTGTGGCTGGCAAAGCTCAACAATTTGCTGTAGGAGGTCTCTGTCCACCCTATAGTGCTCCACTATCTCCAGCTCATGTGGCCCCTGGTAGGTTACCGTAGGTCTATGCGCTCTTCTCCGTCTCCTCACTGTGGGTTGCTCAGCAGCATTCACAACACCACCACCCTCAGCACCTTGCACATGTTGGTTTATGATAGCAAGAGCAGCCCCTAACATTTTGTCTGACTTAAGCTTTTTAAGCTTTACCTTTTTGTATACTGCAGTGTTGCAGAGTTCTTGAGAAAAAACATGGGGGAATAGTGTTTGCAGAGTTTAAAGTGCTGGGCTGGGCTAGTCTGCTGCCTGTGTAATTGGCTGATTCTGATATATTTCACCTGGCAGCTCTGCTAGTTCTCCTTGGTTAACGTCCTACTACTTCTTTTCCTTCCTTTTGCCTTTCTGTTTCTGCCCGGGGCAACGCCACGCAAATGAGTGCAAATGCGTGCACATGCTGTGTGCATGTTTGCAAGGAGTTTCCTATCTTTTAACAGTGTGCACCTTTGGTTTGAGGTTTTCAAATAGGACAACTGTAGGCACACCTCTTGCAATCCTGAGCAACTCAAAGCAAACACAAGCCACTGTGCTCCAATTAGTTTACAGCCTATCTAACACACCCCCTCATGATGTCACCTATATTCTACTCTTCTACTCACCTACTCCTACTCCTACTCCTACTCTTACACTCTTGGGACATGCCTCACATGCTGGGGAAAATTTGGATTCACTATCCTTTTCCTCATTTGCATAGGATTGCCTAGTAATGCAAGATTACATCTCTCACACTGTGCTTCCCCCCCACCCTTAGCAACCACTACTCAGTGGTCATGTTGTCTTCAGCCTGCCATTCACCTGCATGGCAGAATTCGCTTTTTAGTGAAAATGCCTATTTTTGGCTTTTTGTAAATTATTTTCTTGCTTTTATAAGCGCCACACGTTTGTGCGGTGTTGCGCTATGTTTAAACATCGAAGATCAGGGGAAAAAAGTTAAATTGTTAAATTTGTAAACATTATATAATGCCAATGGCCTTATATTTGGCCATTGGCATGCTTCCTCAACTGTATGCATCCTTTATTTGGAGCTGTCATAGCTCCGTTTAGCTATTTGCAGAAATGAACTCCGTTACCAACGGAGTACATTTCTGCAGCTAACACTAATCTTCCAGGGACAGGTTAGTGTTCCTTGGATCACAAATTTACCTCATTTGCATGGCTTTCACCAGCAAATGAGGTAATTTGCATATCATGATGCTGTCCATTTAAGAGTAGCTTTAGCAGCTCTCATGCACGCCCCTGCTGGCTGTACTTGGATCACACGGCAGACATATTGCTGGCGTGAGCTCCTACACTCTTCTTGCACTCCGTGCAAGCTTTTGTAAATCTGGGAGAGTGTTTAAATGGAAGAAAGTGGTTGTGCGATACAGTAAAAAAAGCTGAGGAGAGTCCACAAGCGTGCGAACACGGAAGTGTTAATGGCATGCAAATCATCACATAAGCAGGTGAAATGCATATATAGGTAGAGTGATCCAGCAAGTAGATAGGCATTCATGCAGACCTTTTATTGCTGTCCATAATGTACACAGAAACATTTTGTGTACAGGATGTACAAATAACACCAGGGGCTGTAAAAGTGCACTTACGGTGGCAGTAGTAGTATAGGGGACACATATGTGCAAAAGTAACCACTGTGTGTCCAAAACCATATGGAAAATTATGTAAAATATTTTTTTTTTAAATTCACTGGATATATTTGCACAGTGCGTTGCAATGTGCAAACATGCTATTATGGGGAAAAAATAAAAAGAATGTAAAAAAAAAAAACAGAATTTGTTAGTATGTAACAGTAATGCATTAAAGGACCCTGTGTGGAGTATGCACAATGTAGGACTGCTGTGGTTGCTAATGAGTCAGGGCCAGAAACCATGTAGTTTCCTGGTACTGTGCATGGATCAGTATGCAAATGAGCTGGGGTTACTGAACAGCACAAATGGGAGTCTGTGTCCACAGATCCCATGGGACAGAACCATGTTGGTGTCCACAGAAGAGATAGCTGATATCAAAAGGGGGTGTGTCCACAAACTTTTAAGCTCACTGGAGTTCAGTGACGCTTGTTTGCATGGTGTGCCACTCTGCTGAGCAAGGCAGTGCATCTAGTGACTGCTAAGGTTTGTTTATCTTCAGGACATGTGTTTCAGTGGATTTGAGTATGTTTGCATGGTGCTCAACCATGTTTAGCGTAACCTTCCATGGGGGTGTATCTGCTAACTGCTAAACCATGTTTATCTGTGCCACGTGGGTTTGTGCAGCATGCCACAGTGCTCAGCCAGGAATGGGTGTAAAAAAATTGTCTGAGAAAACCAATAATATCTTAAGTACTAATGAGCCCTGTTTCACTTAAACTAGGGCCATTAAACCCACTAATGATGTACTTGTTATGTGGAATGCATCATAGGTAGCCAGTCATACAGGCTACACCTACAGCAGACCACTATAAAGTATGCATACACCCTACAATCTGATTTTCCTCCATACTCTGCACCATTGGAGTACAGACTTGGGAATTTTAACCTGGAGAATGCTATGGGCTGCTGTAGGTCGGCAATTTATGTATGTGCTAGATGATGAGGTCAATGCAGCTACTGCTGATGCTGACCATAGACCTAGACTGAGAAGGAGAAGAGTGTTTAGGCCAAGGTTAACCTACCAAGAGCTACATGAGCTGGAGATTATACAGTGCTACAGGTTGGACAGGGACGTACTACAAGAACTCACTGAACTCTGCCGACCTCAACTCGGACCCAGAGCCAGAGCCAACAGAGGAGAACCCATCCCAGTGGAAACAAAGGTATGTGCAGCCCTTAGAATTTTAGCTACAGGTACTTAAGACCAACTGGGGACATGATGGAGGTCTCAGAGGCATCTGCTTCCAGGGTACTCCACAAGTTCCTGGATGCCATGCTACCACATGCCAGTGAGCATATACGTTTTTCCACACCCCTGAGGAGAGGTCCAGCAGTATGTGACTCTTCTACCATGAGCACACTACCCTGAGGTACTTGGAGCCATAGACTGCACTCATGTACATATCAAAGCACCACCAGGTGAGGAGGGTAGAATCTACATCAAGCACAAGGGGTACCACTCTATCAACTGGCAAGCCATGTGCATTGCCCAGGGCATTAACCTGAATGTGTGTACTGGCAGCCCTGGCAATTATCATGATTCCCATATCTGGCACGCATCCCAGCTGTACCAGATATTTGCTGGGGGGGACATCCTACATGGCCATTTACTTGGGGATGCTGGCTACGCACTGGAATCATGGATGATGACACCTATGAGAAATGCACACACATACCCACTGAAGAATGCCATAAAGAGGTACAGCCACAGACTAGGAGCATCACAGAGTGTGTTTGGACTGTTGACGTCACGGTTCCAGTGCATCGATATATCTGGTGGAGCCTTGCAGTACTATCCAGTCACATGTGCACAGATCTTCACAGTATGTGCAAAAACATGTACAGGGAGAAGTATGCAGACTGTCAAACTGTGTGCGGTGTTTCATCATGTATCCCAGTCACATCATACCTCTCAACCTCTTAGAGCAGGAAATCTGGCCAAAGGCATAAATAAATGTGGAACCAAGGCCCACAAATTGGGACCGATTTTACATATTTGCACCTACAAACACAGATTAGCAACAGAATAACAGGTCCTGCATTAGTATGACTCTTCTGCTGTGCATGGAGTCTGAAACTCAAATCTGCTGTCATTATTAATTTCCTTCAGTCTTCACTGATTTGCCACTACTTTGCCAGAAAACTACAATGTTATGTGAAATGGCCCAAAAATATGAGGCAAAAGTCTGTACATTCTATGAAGCTCTGTACAGTTCTGAAGTAGAAGTCACATATTAAATTCAGCAAACAGCCAAGGAATGCCTTGGACAATATCAGGGAACTGCAGTACTGTGGTAAAAGGTGCAGCAGCCAATGGCCTGTAGCACACAATAATCCCGGACTGGCGTACAGGTAACTCTGGCCTGGAGTCTCCTTGTAAGTACTGACAATCACACTGGGCATGCTCCTACACTTAAATAACTTCAACCCAAGTCTGTTGCCTCTACTGCTGAAGACCTGTTATGTGGAAATATGTCTATATATACATACAGCTGCATATACATATCTGTCTCTCCCTATCCCCCTCATGCTTGATTGGTGTCTCAATCAGTATGTGGCACATATTTTTATATATATATATATATATATATATATATATATATATATATATATATATATGATAACAAGATATATATATATATAGTTATATAAAGTATAATGATATGCAGACTTCCCACATACAGCTACATAACACATTTACATTACACAACTACAGACAGACAGATATGGCCAGACTGTTAAGTGTACATACATAGCTGGGATATTCCACCCCTAGCACCGTAGATACAATAAAAGTACCAAGCAGTGCATGCTATCTAACACAAGGTCACTTTGCGTACTGCACAAGTACTGTGCCTGCATCGACACATGCAACAGATATAACTTGTGGCACATGCGATAGGTACTGGAAGCTGTAGCATGTATGACTCAATAAGTAGGAGTTCTAATCTTATATCATCCAAGTGTGTGCGTGTGTGTGTGTATGTGTATCAATGTATCCCTTCACAGCACTATGGACATGCTCATATGGGCTGTATCTGTGAAATGGTATGCATTTTATGGCCCTATGACTGGCTGCTGGCCTCTAAATTTCCTCCTCTACAAGGCCTGGTGATATCATCCACCTTAAGATCACTAAACAGCGTGGCACATGCGATAAGTGCTTTGAGCAATATTGTGTATACCTAGATAGGCAGGGGTTCTAATCTCATAGCATCCCACTTGTGTGTGTATGTATAAATATTTTCCCTTGCAGCACTAGAGACAGGACCATGTGGCCTAGCCCTGTGCATTGGTTAAGCATTTTTATGGTCCTTTGCCCAGCTGCTGGCCCTAAATTACCCTCCTCTACATAAGCATAATTGATGTCCACCAAAGCATAATTGATGTCCACCACTATCTAGAGTTGTATGTGTAGAATACCCAGGTGACATGTTTCAAGGGTAGTAGAATGTGCCACGGGTTATGAAAGCATGATGATGGTGACTGTCCGCATTGTTCTGGACACACTGTTCTACACATACACACCTAGAGAGCTATGCAGGTATACTGGCATACCTTGCTGATGTCATATCTCTGCTGTGCTGCCTTGCCATCATGTGCTGCTATATTGCTGCCATGTGTCCATAGTTAAACCGCTCAGATTCCTGGTACAAAAACATACACAGGTCCATGAGACATCTATCATTCTGTAACATTACCACTACTGTACCATCAGGCAACAAAGATGCACAACGTTGGATGTGTATTAATGACACATGCCAGCATACAGTACCTGTTGTGGCCCACAACAACTGCCATGGCATAACATTACTGCACTACACAAATACATGTAAAGTTATATAGTAATCCTGTGCATCAGACAAATATATGCAGGTCCCTGCATTGATGGCAGGGATATGGCAAAGGTATAATCACATGCTCAGGGTGGGGTGTGGGTGTGCTTGAGGCCTAGGTTGTGCCAAACAGTTGACAGCCTGTGTGTGGGTCAGGAAGGGATGCTGGTCAGATGGGCCATGGAGATGTGATGTGTGTGTCTATAGGTGACCTGCATATGACAGTGGTGTTGAAGTGTATGCATGTACACCATCAACCCCAGTGCTTGCCCTACACATGTGTATGGTGGACAGCTGTGGACAGTACATGGTAGAGTGGACAGTTCACCATCTCTGGCCATGAACACAACTGTCTTCACCAGGAGCAGCATGGGCACCATCATGCCAAAGGTCAGATGCAGTGCTAGTACCTGATGGAACTGCTGTCTGCTGAGCCTGTGTCCCCCACGGGACTGCACAGCACCACATGCCCATGGCCTGCCACATTGTTGTGTGGACAGCACATTTCCATTTGTAGTGCTGGAGGTACTGCCACTGCAGGAGTGTGAGTGTGCATGGCCATGTGGACTCTCAGCAGATGGTGTTGCTGGCCTACTTCAAGTGTCTGACACCCAACTCCAACCAGATGTTCCAGCACCGACAATGTGCACTCAAAGACAGACACTGTGTCAGCCCACCATCTGTCTACTACATCACTGAAATTATCCAGGGCATCACCAATGCAGTGGAGGCAGTCATGGATGTCACACTGTGCTGCAACCATAACCCTAAGCATCCATCTGAACAGAACATCCCTGTGCCTCTATGACAGCCCTAAACATGTGGCGAGTGACCCATGACGTGGCACCAGCAATAGGAGGTAGATGGGCAGCAGTTCTCCTTTCAGGACACCTGTCAATCTGCCCATGTGGGACCTTGCCAGCTCTCTGACTATGGCCAGTGTCTACACTCACTGATACCATAGTTCTCACACTGTCCTGTACTATGCTGCCACCCTCTGACTGTCCAATATCTGTGGCCTCTGGTGACTGGGTATGTGTGGGCATACTCACTGTGTGCTTGGACAATGGGTGCAGAAGAGGGATGGCAACCTCTGGGACAGATTCAGCTACCAATAGCCCCACATGTTCCTCACTATGGCCACCATCATCAGGGTCCAATGAGACACTGACATCAGGTTGTGAGGGGTACAGAATCCAACCCCTCTGTTCACTTCTGAGAAGCAAGACAAAAGCAGAACATTACCACCTCCACTATTATGTATGGTAATCCACACAGACTCATACAGATGAGGATCCACAACTGAATTACATGTCCCACATTTTCTCATCTTAGATCCCATGCACAACACACGTACTCACACCAACATACACAGACAAGTCAAGCCCTGTAGAACATGCATGCCATCTACATCCAGTTACCGTTGACAGTATAATACACCTGTGAAGTATGCAATATGACTTACTGTCACTATGCCATATGTGTAATCCACCATCTTTATTACAACAGCCAACTGTTGTAGGAGGGAGTGACAGGGGCAGAGCAGAGATGTGATTCAAATCAAAGACAGTTGAGAGGCATGGCTGTAGTTGTTGAACAGCAGAGTATCACTGACATGTCGATATCATGGATCTAATACAAGCCTACTGTTTTAATCTCATACCTCCATCCTCCCATCTGTATCCTGTTTTATGGAGAAATCTAGTACATACCCGGTAGAGTGATGTATTCCTTTGCTTGAAGCATTCCTCTGTAAATGCTTTTCACATACACTGTCTGAGTAAAACCACATACAGACCTGTTTCCTATAAGCAGCTGCTTACCATTTGTAGGTAATGCCCATTAGCAGGTAATTGTCTCTCCACCAATCTGTGGCTCAGAATTGCTAATTGCATCCAAAACAGCTGAATTTCACTATCATTAGCCAAAGACATGGCACTACAGTGCAATATATAATGCATTCCTGTAGGCCTTTGCCCCTTTCTTAGTTTTGGTGATGGACATTCCTGAGGTGTGGAAATTATAGCATCACAGTGGGTAAGCAAAAATACTTTCCACTGTAGAGATGTATGAAGCATGTGCACAGTTTTGCCTCATATGTTTGGGCAGTGTCCCTTGACATTGTGGTCCTCTGGCAGTTCACTGGCAAACAATGTGGGCTGAGATCAGTAAGGGGAGAGACCTGTGAGTGTCACACTCATACCCATCAGAATATGCCTGCCTATGTGGTAGCTGTTTTTCTATCTACTTAATCACTATGTTTGTAGGGGCAAACTGTGAAATATGTCTTTATCTTTGGCCCTTTGCCCCCCTTTATGTATGGATGTGTCTGGATAACCTGTTATAGGGGGTTGGGAGGTATGGTCAGTCTGTAGCAGGTACCTGAACATATAACTGTGTATGCTCCAGGCTGCAGCTGCAGGCTTGGACACATAAGGGGGAGTGTAAACACTTTGGAGGCCAGCAAGCTGTACATGTAGCTGTGGAAACAGTGGCAGCCCTGTAGTTACAGTAGAGCCAGGATGAGGGTACCCGTTACAGTCCAATCGAGGCATGTGCGTAAGGTACATCTGATATGCAACAGTGCCAATAGCAGAGTAGTAGCTGACATATATGTAGGCTGTACGAATATGTGCAATGTGTCCCTACCTGCATGTCTTTGATTTGCAAAACTGGGTAGCAGATAATTCAGTACCAGTAACCTATGGGGAATAAAACTGCATGACTCAGTCATTACTTGCTGTCTTCACAGCAATGTACTTGAAGTGAATCACACTGGATTCGACCCATGACTGTGTGGGCAAAATGTAATGTATGTAAGTTGTTTAACAGACTGAGATACTGAGTCGGTGCTACAGCAGGTGTATTTGCCAGATATATGTGCAAACATACAGCTGTGACACATTGCCTGCATCCATCAGTATGTGCATGGCCTTCGCAGACAGTTGTTCTGCAGCAGTGCCCAAGTTGAAAATATGTACTGTGTCACTGATGCCTTAGCAGGTGTGTGTTAAGATGCTGCAAATGAAAAGAGAACATGTACCTGCTATTTCAGGCCTCACATACTGCTATTATTATTTATTTGGCTGTGTACTGGTGTAGTTTTGCATCAGAGTCCAAGGTACACTCCTATTAGGTTCAATTTAAGTTTGTCAGTGGCAATTAGTATGTTTTGCTGAAAACACCTGCTTTAATTAAGCTCTGTGTGGCATAGTGGGTTAGTGCAGTATGCTTTAACTGATCAGGGTCTGGGTTCAAAACATGGCAGAAGTGATTATTTTGTACATGTGCCAAACACTGTGAAAAACACAAGTTCTCGAATGCACATTAAAGCTTATTTAAGCGGGTTTGTGTGGTACTGCACGTCTTGCTGTGGAGCTTCGCTTAGCTCCGCACAAACCCATGCTAAAAATTAAAAAGAAAAGAAAAAGGGGGTGATAGGACAGTGTTGAAATATGGACATGCAGGGGGATACATAGAGAAAAGCAGGTAGGGATGTGCAGGAAGGGTGTAGAGAAAAAACATATGTTTCCATTTCTTGTACAGCAACAGCTGTGCATTTTGACTGATTTTGTGAATGAATCTGGACTCTCAAACCTCAGAGACAGGGGTGAGGAGAAATAAATGTATTGTCATGACAGTTTGACCAAATTAGCTATGGCCAATGGACAAGTGCGTGAGATGGAAAGCTATGTATGGGGCAATATTTTTTTGTGGGATTTTTTTTTTTTTTTTTTTGATAAGGAGAGAGTGGAATGTTGGGAATTGGATATAGGTATGTGCAGGGAGGTAAGTCAGGTAGGAGATGATGCAATTGCAGACAGACAAGACAGCATACAGGGGCAGTGTGTGACACTTGAGGTGGTAAACACATTGGATGAAGAGAGTGTTGTGGAATCCGAAAAGCATGTGCCTCCATATGGCAGAAGAGTGACTGACATCCCCACTCCTGGGCAGTCGCTCCTTCACAGCCCTAATGGTGGCTGGGCACCAGGGCTAGATGGACCCACCAGGTTGTCCAGTCTGCACTCAGTCTGGCACAGGCAATATTCATAGCTCATATGAGCAATCCTGTGCACTATGGCCAGTAGTTGTTCCTGAGTGACAACCCCTCCCTCTGCCACCGCTCCCAGGTAGGATAGGACCTGTCCCTGAGGTAGTTCCACCCAAAGGTGATGCAGGGCCAGCAGAGGGGGTTCTACCAGCTTGGGTCCCAGAAGACATATAGCTTAGTTATGAACAAAACTATTGTTAGTAATAACAGCATGCCAGAACATTGGAAATAACCTCAGTAAATTTCAATGCATATTATGTGAAACACCACAATAAATAACAGAACAGTCAATATATTAACAGCATGCCAGTAGCAGTTACAGCATAAGGCCAACAGAATGGATAATTCAACAGGATATTGTAATATCCAGCCATTTTAATACATAACAATAATAAAACACATGCCCCAAAATAAAGTGCATGGAACAATATATGTTAATAGTAAACCATAACCAATTAAGTATATGAAGGGTGAAATACAGTCCATTAACACCATTATAGGTTATACTGTTGACAACAGTACTGATAACAACTCTACATATCTCTCCTTCCTTTATGTGTAAAAGTGCCCTGTAGTTGCTGTTGTATGTACATACCTCTCAAGCTATCTGCATGGGACAGTATGGGCCAAGCAGTAACAATTGCAGGTGACAACTGCAGGTACACAACTACACAGAACATTTGCACATCAGGTGTACCTATATAACTACCACAATGTACTGTGGGCTGATGTAAAGCTATTTTGTTATTTACATAATCATGTCAATGATACATCTGTGACAGATGGATTACACACTATTAATTAAATTATGTGACAGCGTGACACTTGAGAGACATCTATGTGTACAGTACAGACAGTAAACAACTATCATGCCTTGCTTGGCAGGCATGTAGCTAGAACCCAATAGCAGTGACTACAGAGGAAATCTGCATCAAATGTATTAACTGACTGCAGCAACCTTTAACAGACACTCCAAACATGCAGCCAGACCAAAGTTTGCACATTTTATTTCTTTGCTTTTATTTTATTATTCTTATAATTATTTCCATTATTGCATGTCTGTGACATGTCAACACACAATGTTTTACTCATAATATGGGCTACCTCACAAATTAGTTCCTGTGGAAAGAATATCTGTTAACATTATGTGACTGATGCTGTAATATTTGGTGCTACATAGTACTAGATTCGAACCCTGGTCTGTGTGTGGCAAAATGCACTTTAAATAGAGCATTTAGAAAATTGAGCTACTAAGTCACTGCCAATTGCTGATTGACTGATACTTGCCTAGAGCTCACCTAGCACCAAAATGTGACCTGTTAGTAGTAGTACAGTTTTATACTAGACTGCAGTGACAGTTGAACACACATGCAGACATTCAACTATGACAGAGATAATAGGTAACCAAAACATTACTACATAGAATGCAGATGTACAGCAAATATTTTTGTTGTGTTGAAATATCTGTGAAGTCAACAAACAGTATCTGATTATGGGTTATTATTTGCAGTCTGCAACTTGTACGCTGTTATATCTGACTGCACCACTGTGCATAATCCTGATGTACATGGCTTACCTTGGTGTTATTGCTATTGGTGCATGTGTTGTTGCAGACCAGTTGTCATAATTCATTTCTTACAAAATAGCTCTGAACATTCACTTATAGCATGACAGACTTTATGACATATACCTTCATGCAGATACTGATAATTGTGACACCTCAACACTGGCTCAGTAATCAAGGAGCCTTAATCCTCACCACTGGCAACAGTGGTAAACGTACACACTGGGAGAATGAAAATACACCCACAGTAAAGTGCAATTTCCCATAAGAGCACATGGAGACCACAGTCAGTCTGGGGCTGCTTTATCCCTCTTTCTCCAGATCTCTAATAAGATTCAACAATTTCACAGATATAGGGTAAAGATCTAAACTAAGTGGCCAATCCAAAACCTCTAGCATCATTTCTGTCTAACCAGGGCTTCATGTCCATGCCCAAGTAGCTCATACACACACACACATACACACACACACACACACACACACACACACACACACACACACACACACACACACACACACACACACACACACACACACACACCTGGCAAGGCTGCCACAGGTTTACTAGCTGTGCCCCCTTCTGCCAAGACTATAAGGTAGTTTAGACTGCCACCAGACACTATTTTCCAGCTACTTTAAGGCCCTTAGCAAAGGGTGGCCAATCCTTCTGTGCAATGTTACAATTAATCCAAATGTTAGTTTGACCAAGAGCAAGGCTATTAGGAGTGGCCTGGACAGTGATACCAAAAAAATATGCAAGTACTCTCAGAGCTTACATATGTCTCACAAATATCAGCCACAAATATAGGTTTAAATATATTTAATAATAAATAAAAGAATAAGAAAATACTCAGTAACTCATCATAGTAACGTCAGAACTCAAAATCACAGGAAATATTTAAAACAACATTGCAGGACAGTCTCAAATAAATACAGAAAACATCTAAACTAATCTTTACTATATTCTTAGCAATATCTAAAAGAATTTACTGTACCCTGCTTAACTTACTTGCAGAATGGCAAATGTGGTGACTGGATCTTCTAGCTGATGTTGTCAGGTCAAAGACAGATATGAAATGCACAGTCACTCTCTCTCACAGAGTTCTTAAATTAATATCAAATATTACTGCTGGGATAATTGCAGTACGACATCGCTTTTTGTCACCTGACTTCTGTTCCCAGGCTCAATAACCATTGCTAAAAACAGCTAGCATTTAGCATCTCCCTGTGAAAATACATAGCCTTCATTACTTGCTGTCTTCACAACAATGTACTTGAAGTGAAACACACTGGATTTGGACCCAGGACTGTGTGGACAAAATGTAATGTATGTAAGTAGTTTAACAGACTGTGATACTGAGTCGGTACTACAGCAGGTGTATTTGCCAGATATATGGGCAAACATACAGCTGTGACACACATTGCCTGCATCCATCAGTATGTGCATGGCCTTCGCAGGCAGTTGTTCTGCAGCAGCGCCCAAGTTGAAAATATGTACATTGTCATTGATGCCTTAGCAGGTGTGTGTAAAGATGCTGCAAATGAAAAGAGAACATGTACCTACTATTTCAGGCCTCACATACTGCTATTATTATTTATTTGGCTGTGTACTGGTGTAATTTTGCATCAGAATCCCAGGTACACTCCCATTAGGTTCAATTTCAGTCTATCAGTGGCAATTAGTATGTTTTGCTGAAAACACCTGCTTTAATTAAGCTCTGTGTGGCATAGTGGGTTAGTGCAGTATGCTTTAACTAATAGGGGCCTGGGTTCAAAACATGGCAGAAGTGATTATTTTGTATATGTGCCAAACACTGTGAAAAACAAATAAGTTCACTAAGGCACATTAAAGCTTATTTAAGCAGGTTTGTGTGGTACTGCACGTCTTGCTGTGGAGCTTCTCTTAGCTCCGCACAAACCCATGCTAAAAATTAAAAATAAAAGAAAAAGGGGGGTGATAGGACAGTGGTGAAATAGGGACAAGCAGGGGGGATACATAGTGAAAGGCAGGTAGGGATGTGCAGGAAGGGTGTAGAGAAGAAACATATGTTTCCATTTCTTGTACAGCAGCAGCTGTGCATTTTGACTGATTTTGTGGATGAATCTGGACTCTCAAACCCCAGAGAAAGGGGTGAGAAAAACATAAATGTATTGTCATGACAATTTGACCAAATTAGCTATGTCCAGTGGACATGTATGTGAGATGGAAAGCTATGTATGGGGCGATATTATTTTGTGTGGGCTGATCCCCATTTTTTTTTTTTTTTTATAAGGAGAGAGTGAAATGTTGGGAAATGGATATAGGTATGTGCAGGGAGGTAAGTTGGGTAGGAGATGATGCAATTGCAGACAGACAAGACAGTAGACAGGGGCAGTGTGTGACACTTGAGGTGGTAAACACCTTGGATAGAGAGAAAGTTGTGGAATCCGAAAAGCATGTGCCTCCATATGGCAGAAGAGTGACTGACATCCCCACTCCTGGGCAGTCGCTCCTTCACAGCCCCAATGGTGGCTGAGCACCAGGGCTAGATGGCCCCACCAGGTTGTCCAGTCTGCACTCAGTCTGGCACAGGCAATGTTCATAGCTCCTATGAGCAATCCTGTGCAGTATGGCCAGTAGTTGTTCCTGAGTGACAACCCCTCCCTCTGCCACAGCTCCCGGGAAGGACGGGACCTGTCCCCTGAGGCTGTTCCACCCAAAGGTGGTGCAGGGCCAGCAGAGGAGGTTCTACCAGCTTGGGTCCCAGATATGCTAGGACCCAGTGCCACAGCTGGCTGAGGAGGGGTAGGTGGATCAGCAGGAATTGGCCTACCCCGACGTGCTGTCGTTATGGAAGTAAAGCAAGACATATAGCTTAGTTGTGAACAAAACTATTGTTAGTAATAACAGCATGCCAAAACATTGGAAATAACCCCAGTAAATTTCAATGCATATTATGTGAAACACCACAATAAATAATAGAACAGTCAATATATCAACAGCATGCAAGCAGCAGTTATAGCATAAGGCCAACAGAATGGGTAATTCAACAGGATATTGTAATATGCAACCATTTTAATACATAACAATAATAAAACACATGCCCCAAAATAAAGTGCATGGAGCAATATATGTCAATAGTAAACCATAACCAATGAAGTATATGAAGAGCGAAATACAGTCCATTAACACCATTATAGGTTATACTGTTGACAACAGTACTGATAACAACTCTACAGATCTGTCCTTCCTTTATGTGTAAAAGTGCCCTATAGTTGCTGTCATATGTACATACCTCTCAAGCTATCTGCATGGGACAGTATGGGCCAAGCAGCAACAATTGCAGGCAACAACTGCAGGTACACAACTACATAGATCATTTGCACATCAGGTGTACCTATATAACTACCACGATGTACTGTGGGCTGATGTAGTGCTATTTTATTTACATAATCATATCAATGATACATCTGTGACAGAGGGATTACATACTATTAATTAAATTCTGTGACAGTGTGACACTTGAGAGACATCTATGTAAACTTACTTGGCAGGCATGTAGCTCGAACCCAATAGCAGTGACTACAGAGGAAATCTGCATCAAATGTTTTAAATGACTGCAGCAACCTTTAACAGACACTCCAGACATGTAGCCAGACCAAAGTTTGCACATTTTATTTCTTTTCTTTTATTATTCTTATAATTATTTCCATTATTGTAAGTCTGTGACATGTCAACACACAATATTTTACTCATAATATGGGCTACCTCACCAATTTACCTGTAGTTCCTGTGGAAAGAATATCTGTTAACATTATGTGACTGATGCTGTAATATTTGATGCTACATAGTACTAGATTCGAACCCTGGTCTGTGTGTGGCAAAATGCACTTTAATCAGAGCATTTAGAAAATTGAGCTACTGAGTCACTGCCGATTGCTGATTGACTGATATTTGCCTAGAGCTCATCTAGCACCAAAACATGACCTGTTAACAGTAGTACAGTTTTATACTAGACTGCAGTGACAGTTGAACACACATGCAGAAATTCAATCATGACAGAGATAATAGGTAACCAAAACATTACTACATAGAATGCAGATGTAGAACAGATATTGTTGGTGTGTTGAAATATCTGTGTTGTCAACAAACAGTATCTGATTATGGGTTATTATTTGCAGTCTACAACTTGTACACTGTCATACCTGACTGCACCACCGTACATCGCAGTCTAAATGCTTGCAGGTGTACAACAGATATTGTTGGTGTGTTGAAATATCTGTGAAGTCAACAAACAGTATCTGATTATGAGCTATTATTTGCAGTCTACAACTTGTACACTGTTATACCTGACTGCACCACCGTACCTCACAGTCTAAATGCTTGTAGCTGACATGCAATGGTGAAAACAAGATAATCCTGATGTACATGACTTACCTTGGTGTCACTGCTATTGGTGCATGTGTTGTTGCAGACCAGTTGTCATAATTATTTTCTTACAAAATAGCTCTGAACATTCACTTATTGCACAACAGACTTTATTAGATATACCTTCATGCAGATACTGATATTTGTGACACCTCAACACTGGCCCAGTAATCAAGGAGCCTCAATCCTCACCACTGGCATCAGTGGTAAACGTACACACTGGATGAATGAAAGTACACACACACAGTAAAGTGCAATTTCCCATAAGAGCAAACAGAGACCACAGTCAGTCTAGGGCTGGTTTGTCCCTCTTTCTCCAGATCTCTAATAAGATTCCCCAATTTCACAGCTATAGGGTAGATATCTAAACTAAGTGGCCAATCTAAAACCTCCAGCACCATTTCTGTCCAATCAGGACTTCATGTCCATGCCCAAGTAGCTCACACACACACACGCACACACGCACACACGCACACACACACACACACACACACACACACACACACACACACACACACACACACACACACACACACACACACACCTGGAAAGGTTGCCACAGGTTTACTAGCTGTGTCCCCTTCTGCCCAGACTATAAGGTAGTTTCCACTGCCACCAGACACTATTTTTCAGCTACTTTAAGGCCCTTAGCAAAGGGTGGCCAATCTTTCTGTGCAATGTTACAATTAATCCAAATGGTAGTTTGACCAAGAGCAAGGCTATTAGTAGTGGCCTGCACAGTGGTATCAATCAAATATGCAAGTACTCTCAGAGCTTACATATGTCTCACAAATCTCAGCCACAAATATAGGTTTAAATATATTTAATAATAAATAAAAGAATAAGACAATACTCAGTAACTCGTCATAGTAATGTCAGAGCTCAAAATCACAGGAAATATTTAAAACAACATTGCAGGACAGTCTCAAATAAATACAGAATACATCTAAATTAATCTTTACTATATTCTTAACTATATCTAAAAGAATTTACTGTACCCTGGTTAACTTACTTGCAGAACGGCAAATGTGGTGAATGGATCTTCTAGCTGATGTCGTCAGGTCAAAGACAGATACAAAATGCACAGTCGCTCTCTCTCACAGAGTTCTTAAATTAATATCAAATATTACTGCTGGGATACTTGCAGCATGACTTCACTTTTTGCCGCCTGACTTCTGTTCCCAGGCTCAATAACCATTGCTAAAAACAGCTAGCATTTAGCATCTCCCTGTGAAAATACATAGCCTTCAGATGTTTGCAACTGCTGGAAGACATAAAACAATAAAGCACTTACAAAACAATGCAGAAGGCTCCCTAGTGTTAAACATCCTGTCTCCTTGCTGCATTGAAACCATCTTTTTTATTGTGTAATTATAAAACAATTTAATTTCAACTATTTTACTGAAGTTTTACAAGTTAACCTTCTAAGTGAAAGTTCCCACTGTTAAAACATAAACATTTACACAATTACAGTAGCTTATATATATTTCTGTTCTTTTTCGGAAGAGTGCACTGTGGATACATCTTTAAGCTCAGTACTTTACACACACTAGTATACCAGCAGTTTGATATACACATAGCATACAGTTTACATATATTTGGAACATAAGCATATGAATCATGTTGATATTCACAAATTACATATAATTATTTACAACATTCCAGTGAGCTGGGCTGGCAATATTTCCTTTTGTGATATTTCTCCCTCCTGAAGACTCAAGTTAGCTTTTCAAGTGACGCTTTGGAAACTCTGCTTGAGAGGGTTGAGCCTTTCTGGGAATATCATACCCCATTTCCTGCCTTGAGAGGTCACCTGC
Source organism: Protopterus annectens (assembly GCF_019279795.1). NCBI lineage: Eukaryota > Metazoa > Chordata > Ceratodontiformes > Protopteridae > Protopterus > Protopterus annectens. Next base: position 676,437,075 of record NC_056739.1, on the reverse strand, counting down.
ATTGGCATTGCTAACCCCACTGTGGTGCTGCACTGTCATATCATATGCCTGCAAACCTAGTCTCCACCTTAGTAACATGGCATTTTGCTGGCTAGCTCAGTGTAGCCATAGATCCACCTCAGACTCCTCCTGCATTGTACTGCAAATACTTAGCACCAGGGCCTCTCTGTAATGGTAAGGTTTCATCATGTTAAAATGGCAAAGTTTTTGTCCCTGTCTCCCGCCTAGCAGTTCTACCATGTAGTTAACATCACTGACCTTCCTTACTACTTTGAAGGGTCTCTCCCAAGCTGCCTGCAGCTTGTTGTGTCTGACAGGAATGAGAACCATTACCTGCTGCCCTACAGCATACTCTCTAGCTTGAACATTCTTGTCATACCAAACCTTTTTCTGCTGTTGGGCTTCTACCAGGTTCTCCTGGGCCAAGCCCATGAGTTCCCTGAGCCTTGTCCTGAGGTTTAGGACATATACCACAACGGACTCCTTGTGGGATTCACACTCATCCTCCACTCATCTAAAATCAAACCTAGAGGTCCCCTCAGTTCTATATTAGATAATCAAACTTTCAAAAGTTTGACTGTCATATGGTTTACACCATATGATCAAACTTTTAAAAGTTTGAAAATCTAATAAATATAAACTACACAAATAACCTACCTGAACATTTTAACCAGAGGGGCAAGTCCCCCTGCACCTTCCACGTGCCGCCATACCCCTGCTCTTTAAATATACCGACTGAGATTGCACTACAGTGCAGAAAAGGGAAATCTTCCCATTCCGCACTGTATTGAGATCTCCGTTAAAACATTCAAACTTTCAAAAATTCGATCATATGGTGTCCACCATATGACAGTCGAACTTTTGAAAGTTCAATCATCTAACATAGATCCAGTACCCTCACCCTATGCCCATACAGTAACTCAAAGGGTGAAAAACCTGTGGATTCCTGGGGCACCTCTCTGTAAGCAAACACCAGATGGGGCAAACATTTGTCTCACTTACTCTTGAACTGATCTGCAAATGCCAATAGCATGGTCTTGAGTGCAGAGTTTAACCTTTCATCAAGACGATTAGTTGGGGGATGGTAGGGGTGGTCTTTAGGTGATTCACCCACAGTACTTCCACAGACAAGTTAGCAGGTCTAACATACAATTGGCACCTCTGTCAGTCAGTATTTCTTTTGGGAAACCTACCCAAAATCTCTAAAAAAGCATTTGACACCTTTTTTTCCTTAATGGAGGACACAGCCACTGCCTCAAGGTATCCAGTAGCATAATCTACTACCACTAGGATATACTTTTTCCCTGTGGAACTTGGGATACTCAGAGGCCCACAATATCCATAGCTACCCTCTGAAATGGCTCCTCAATCACAGGGAAAGGCAACAAAGTAGCATTCACCTTGTCTCCTGCCTTGCCTACTTTTTGGCACTGCTCACAGTTCCTGCAGTACCCTGTTACATCTCTGCAAATCTCAGGCCAATAAAAGTTCTGTGTAATACATCTATTTGTACGTTTTATGCCCATATGACCTGCAAATGGAATATCATGGGCTATGGCTAGAAGTGGCATACTTTAGGCTCTGGGCACTATCAACTGCAGTATTCTCTCACCCTCTAGCCCTCCCTCAGAGGTCAACTCTATACAGTAATCCTTTGTCCCACTATACAGATTTATCTTTTCCTAGGCAATCAGGTGCCTCACTGGCTACCTCCCTCAGGCCTTGTAATGTAGGGTCTGAGAGCTGGGCCTGTCTCAACTCTCTCTTTGTAACCCTTCCTAGCTCCCTTTCACAAGATGTCTTGTATTCTCTGAGAGTGGTGCCTCACTGCCAGCCTGGGTACTACTACTCACCACTGCCCTTTCAGTCACTCTATCCAAGGGAACATCAGCACCCACAAGCAGCTGTGGCTCACCTTCAGTCTCAGTGCTACAGGGTTTCTCCCTCTCTGAAGTAACCACCACACTAGTACTGGCTTCAAGTCTGCAGTCTGTCTGGGTCTCCCCAAATTACCAGACCCACATGCTTGTCTCCAAGCCTGATTGTGTGTCACTCCATGCACACAAGGTACTGCATTATCAAAATCACTCCCTATCAGGACATCTGCAGGGATATCCTCAAACACACCTACTTGCTGGCTTCCTTTTCCACCTTCCAAGTCAAGGTGAATCCTCGCCAAAGATATTTGGAATGGGATCCCTCCTAAAGCTCTGACTGGAGTAGACTGCCCAAGCAAGTATTGCTCATCTTTAAACATAGCAGGCTTCAGAATGGTTAGGTCAGAGACTGTGTCTCTCCTAGCAGTGGCCTCTTTCCCATTTACTAAGATAGGATATAACCTCTTGTGGTAGTCTGGTACCCTTGTTGTCACGAGACAACTTACTGTTGGCATTCTGCCATTCCCACTTACTGACTCTCCCACCTTGTATTCCCCATCTTGCCTTCATGGACATCTATATGCTACATGACCCTACTGGTTGCATTTAAAACATTTAACCCTTGGACCTGGACATGTACCTGGACTAGTGGCTTCCCCTGCTACTGGCGGACCCTGTTGGGGTGATCTAGACTGCCCACCATGGATTCACTTAGACCCATGAGCAGCACTGAGTATCCCTTTCCTGTGCAGTGATGCCCTACTTGTTTGGTATAGGTCTCCCTTCTTCCCCAACCCATCTGCTGTATTGCATTGCCTGTCTGCAAACCAGATTCTTATATCCTCAGGCAAAGTGCTATGGGCTTATTCCCTCACCAAACATTCTGCCAGCACTTTAAAAGTGGTGCCTTGACATCCACTCACCCACCTATGAAAATAATTGATTAGGTCAGCAATATCTTCACACACACTTCCATCTGCCTTGCATCTATGCCCACAAAAATTTTCTTTGTAAGCTTCATGTGTTAATGTAAAACACTCCAAATGACAATTTTTAACAGTACTGTAATTTAGGCAATCAGTTTCAGACAATTTAGAAATAGCAGTTGCAGCTTTACCATAGAGTAAGGGGGGGGTCAGGAACTGTACCCAGGGCCCTTGGTCAACATTATACTGTTTACATACCCTTTCAAACATATGAATAAAACTGTCAAAATTATCCCCCTCTGTAAATTGTGGAAGAAAGTTGCTGACCTTTGTGGATTCAAGGGTTCATTTACTCCCTTCCCCATTACCTCCAGGACACTAGCAAAAAGTCAGCATCTCTTTCTCATGTTGCCTCTGCCTCTCATTCTCCTCAGCTTCCAGACATCCCAGTTTCTCTGCTGATTCTAGTTCTGTTTGGCCTCCAGTTCAAATCTCTTTAACTCCAGATGGATTTTTTAAGTCCTCTGTGGAAAGCTTGAACTGTCCATTTTCTGAGAGTTGTACATCTCCAAGGCCAGTCTGATTGTCCTCCTGTTTGCTGGTCTGTGATGCAGCTGTCCCCAAGGCTGCAATCATTTCTGCTTTAGTCAGATTGGCATGCATCAGTCCTTTAGCCTTGCACATCTCAGCCAACTGGCTTCTTGTCAGCTTGCCATACTCCTCTGCTGATATCCTTGCCTGCTCTCCCTGACTAACTAAGCTAACAAAAAAATAAAACAATTATGATATGAAACTCTGAATGTTCACTGTGTAGCTGACTGTGACTACAAATGCCTTCAGTGACCACTGTTTACAGGCTAAAGGAATTCAGTATCCACACCACTGAATCCTAATATGTGGATATCCCTCCACTACAAGCCAATTAATATGTGATGTTAGTATCCCACTGCCCACCAATTATGTGATGTGAATATCCCACCACTGCCTACCAATTAATATGTGATGCCTAAATACTGGCCCATTAATTAAGGAGACTCAATCCTCACCACTGGCAATAGTGGGGAACATACACACTGGGAGGATGACAAGTACACACACAATAAAGTGCAGTTTCCCTTAATAGCACACATAGACCACAGTCAGTCTGGGGCTGGTTTCTCCCTCTTTTTCCAGATCCTCAATAAGACTACCCACTGGCACAGCTATATGGTTGCCATCTCAGCTGAGTGGCCAAATCAAAACTTCCAGCACCTTCTCTGTCCAACCAGTGCTTCATGTCCCTGCCAAGTAGCTAACACACACACACATTTGAGGTTTGATTTACAAAGACACAGACACAGACATACACATCTGGGAGAGGTTGGCCCTGGTTTACTAAGTATTCCCCCTTCTGCCCAGACTATAAGGTAGTTTCCACCACCATCAGTCACTACTTTTAGCTACTTTAAGGCCCTTAGCAAAGGGTGGCCAATCCTATTGTGTAATGTTACTATTAATCCAAATGGTAGTTTTGACTAAGAGCAAGGCAATAGGCAGTTAGGAGTGGCCTGTACAGTGGTACCAAACAAATATGCAAGTACTCTCAGAGCTTAAATATGTCTCACAAATATCATTCACAAAGATAGGTTTAAATATATTTAATAATAAATAATAAAAAAGCAAGAAATACTCTGTAAATCATCACAGTAACTTCAGAGTTCAAAATCACATGGAATATTTAAAACAACATTGCAGGACCGTCTCAAATAAATACAGAGAACATCTAAACTAATCTTTACTATATTCCTAACTCTATCTAAAATAATTTACTGTACCCTAGTTAACTTACAGCAAGGCAAGTGTGGTGAATGGATTTTCTAGCTGATGTTGTCAGGGCAAAGACAGATACAAAGTGCATAATCACTCCCTCACAGAGTTCTTAAATTAATATTAAATACTATTGCTGGGATACTTGCAGCAATACATCACTTTTTGTCAACTGACTTAGGTTCATAGGTTCATAGGTTTATACTAGGCTATCTGCCCTAAGGCATTTATAAGCCTAGCCCAAATTATTGTGGGCGCCCACCCCTTATATAGTGGTTTTGGTGATTTGGGATTTTTTGAGGTGGAGCATGTCCATTAACTGAATAGAGCTGGAGTTTTCTTCATCTGGCAGCATATGATTTTTTTTTGGAGTCCCTTTTTTTTTGGTGAGGACTTTGGGGTCTCTCCAATTGCTGCAGATGTATCATTGGTCTGATGAAAGTGACAAGAGTACAGGACCTGACTGGCTGGAATCTGGATGTGAACTTGATTCAGGTGGGCAATGTAAAGGTCTCTTCTCTTCCCACTTTAGCAATGTGTGTGTCAAATGTAAGGCCACTGTCAACCTGGGTCCCCAGGTCCCTGATAACCTCTTCTGTGCTTAGTGGATTGCCACAGCAACTCTCTGTGGGTGTGGTCTGTCCTTGCCAGCCAGTAAACCCATCTTGTGACATATGGGTTTACACTGCCTTTCATCAATGGCCTTGGACTCTGTTGAAGTCAGAAGTCAGTTCAAGGCATGATCTTTCCCTTGACAAAGAAAAACTGGCCGGGTCCAATGTCTGCAAGTCCCCTATATCTTTGTTTATGAGCTCCATTATGATCCTCTCCATAGCTTTGCAGACTAGATTGATGCTGTGTTTTTAGCTTTAGAGAGAGCAGCTTCACCTGTTTGCTTAGTAGTGGTTCTTCACTATGGTCTTTTTGTAGTGGGGTGGGATGATGGATTTCAGTGAGATTAGTTATGATCAGATCTCACCAATGAGGGTATACTCCGTAAGTCACCAAAATGATGGTGTTTGGAGATACATTTATCCTCTCTCCAGTCTCTCACTGTGGGGTTGTGGGGTTTGAGAGAGAGGAGAGGGTGGCCTGCATGCTGCAATTTGTAGAGCAGTTTGCCTATGGGTGTTTGCACCTGGATGGTTTTTCCCGCGCTGCAGGTTGTTACCAACCTGGGGAGACTGTATCCCTTTATGAATATATGGATACCCTTTTGTGGTGTGGTCCGGGTGGGGGGGGAACGGGCATGATATGAGGTAAGTAAAAATGTGTGCGGGGTGCTCTCAGGAGCCTTGAACCAGGGGTCAGTTACAGCACAGACATCGATGTTCTCCATACTGAGAAGGGTCTCTTTTCATCCAGGTCGCTCACAGTCGCATCGACATGCCCAGACGACAACTATTGTTGTCATGGGTGTACTTGCCATGGGTAGTTGGTGTCTTGTGTGTGAGTTGAAAGGGCTAGAGCCGCGAGGCAACTTACCTCTTCCCCCCTCTCCTTGTTCAGCCGTCAGTGTGTCTGACGTGTGAGACACCTATGACAAGTATGATTGGTGTTGTGTTTGGTGTTGTATTTGGCCTTACTGGCTGTGACTGTTGTGACTGCTTTTGTGTTTGCTATGGTGGTGTGGGTGGTAGCTGTTGTTTGTGTCTGCTTTGGAGGCCTCTGCTGTTTAAGGTAGTGTTTAGGTATCTTTACCTCAGAGCCTGTCTCTGTGTCTGTGTTGTTGTGTTGTTTGATTCAGTGGAGCATAGCATTATGTGAGGCTTGTTTGTGGTGTGTGTAGTTTGCCTCTCCTCCTGTCTGGTCTTGCCAGTCCTGAGTTCATGAGGCAGTTATAACATTGCCTCAAGATTCCCAGATTCACCAGCTGGACCGGAGAGGAGATTGACAACTGACTTCTGTTCCCAGGCTCAATAACCATTGCTAGAAACTGATAGCATTTACCATCTCCCTGTGAAAATACATAGCTTTCAGATGTTTTCAACTGCTGGAAGACATAAAACAATAAAACACTTACAAAACAATGCAGAAGGCTCCCTACTGTTAGACATCCTGTCTCCTTGCTGCATTGAAACAATCTCTTTTATGGCGCAGTTATAAAACAATTTAATTTCAACTATTTTACTGAAGTTTTGCAAGTTAACCTTCTATGTGCCAGACCCCACTGTTAAAACATATATATTTACACAATTACAATAGTTTATAAACATTTATGTTCTTTTACAGTAGGGTGCACTGTGGATACATCTTTAAACTCAGTGCTTTACACACACTTCTCTACCAGCAGATTGATATACATCTAATACATTTGTAACACAAGCATATGGATCATGTTGACATTCACAAATGACATATAATTAATTATTTACATAATTCCAGTGATCTCGACTGGGAATATCTTCTTTTGTGACAATAATATTTCATGTTTTATTGAAGAACAGTTGTAATAATTGATTTCTTGCAAAACAGCCCTACTTCCAGACTTATTGCACAACAGACTTTATTAGATATACCGTCATGCAGATACTGATATTTCATGTTTTCATTGCAGAACAGTTGTCATAATTGATTTCTTATATTAACAGCCCTACTTCCACAGTCAGTGCACAACAGACTTTATTAGAGGTACTGTCAATCAGTTAGAGGTATGATTTCAAGTTTTTATTGCACAACAGTTGTCTTTATGCAGGTGTTGCAATACAGCTGTAATTCCGCAGTTATTGCACTACAAACTTTCTTGCATATACTTATTACGGTTAATGCTTTAGTCTTCCCTGCTTGTGGCACTACATTTGGCAGTATGCACTTCTTGCAGCACAGGTGAGTCCACATTAATTGCAATACAATCTTTACTGTTTATTCCTAATCACAGTTAATGTTTTACTCTTTCTTGCTTATTTTACTATAGATAGCAAAATACATCAGTACTCACCACATTCACAGGGCAACCTGGCCAAGTGCCCAGCATGTGCCTCAATGTTGTGAGCCCTATCCTCTGCAGCTATTGGGAGAGAAGCACACCATTATGCATACAATTTTAGCAGACATTCAATATTAGATATTGGTGAAACAGAGATAAATGTACTTGCATACATGTGGGACATTCCCTGCTCATAATTCTTGGGCCCAGGTGTCCAAGAGAGCTGCCTTCCATCTTTTCAGGTCATCATGGTGGTGGTGACACTACTCACCTGTGCGGGGGATACCAGTTGCAATGGTGAGGTCCCTTGCCAGCTGGTCCCAGGCCTCTGCTTGTACTCTGAGCCCTGGTAACCTCCATGCATCAGCTTTTCATCATGTTTTTTGACAAGGAGTCTGACCATGACCCTGGACTGCAGAATGCCCCAAAGCTGCACCTGAAAGCTCAAACTCTCTCCAATACCTGCCATGGGATCTTTCAGAGAACAGACCTCCAATGGATTCTGCTGTATTCTCCCCTATTGGCCTGAATATAGCCTGTTTTCCCACCCTTACATGCCATTGAGCAGCATTTAAAAATGCAGTGCATCACATAGCACCACACAAACCAGGACAGCTGAGCAGTGAGAAAGCTCGAACGATTGGCAATGTTTAGCAGCGCACAAACCAGCCAAGTGGTGCCAAACAATGCATAAACATTAGCAGGTTATTTTGTTTATGCAGTGCTTAGCGAGTCTTAGCAGGTCTTAGCAGAGCTTAGGAGAGCATAGCAGGTCAATATTTAAAAATAATTTGCATAATTCATATCTCAAAAATAAATGCTTACTTGCCCTTCCATGTTCTGAAATCCTGCACCTACTGCACAGGAGGCTGTAACTCTACCCATTTAGCTACATGGATATGTAGAATTTTGCTATACCTTTACATATACTTCTGAGCTACCTTTAAGCAGTGCTGAGCACCACACCGCACTGCACAAACCTACTCAGCTATGCTTAAACATGACCTTTAGATAAATAATTAAACGCATCCGGTTTCTATTTTTAGATGTCTGTTGTCTCAGCACTGCTGCACTCTGCGCCATGCAAACAAGCTTTAAAAAAATTACAAAAAATAATGAAAATAACATTGGGACTATACTATTAAACAGTGCTGGGAGTATCTTGCTCAGCTGTGGACAAAGTTCACACTACACTCCCTAAACTGATTCAATAACCATATTCCATAGCTCTCCCTTGGCAACCCACCAAGATTAATATGCATAGCATGCTGCTGAGAGGGAATCATGTAGAAGGACATGGTAACATTCTGTGTAGGCTCTACACTATGCCTACATGAATTGTATTAAATCTAGGATTAGACTTTTGCAGTATGGTTTATTTTTATCATTTTGACTTGAAAAGAAGGCATTCCTAATGTCACCTGACATGTTGTCCTAATAAGAAAACTATAGTCCCAGCTAAAGAACTTCATCAATTTGCAGTGCATTGTCAACTGTACTGTGATTTCCTGCATATGTAATAAAATCTAGAAACACTTGGATATAAAATATTTAAGCAATAACAGATAAGTGGGTGTATGAGGATTTACCCAAGGTTGGTGTGGTTTCACCATCATGATTACACAAAGCCAACCATGGTTAAATCCTCATATACCCCCACAAACAAACTCCAGCTATAGCTATTATACAATGACATTATTTAAAAAAGAAATTGCTTACCTTTCTTAAATAAAGCATTTGTATAATAAAGCTATAGTTTTCCTCTGGATTGTTTCCTGTTCTTCCATCTTTGTTGATTTACTGTCCCTGTGTATGAGATTTACTTTCCCATGCTTGCACAATGTTGTTCACTAGAAGCAATGGAGAAAAAAAGAATCTCTGTTACTTTTTTTACTATTAAATCTGGGCAATTAAGATGTGCAAGATTCTATTGAGACAAGACAAAAATAAAAGGAAAATTAGGTATGTTTCTTTAGTTCTGCAGAAAAAAGTATTTGATTTTTCTTGCATTTGGTCTGCCCTGAATACAGACCTATCAACATCTTAGCTCAAGAAATGTGGACAAAACTATAAATAATGGGGGAAAAGGGCCCGCAAATAGGGACAGATTGTACATGTTACTATTAAAAGCTTAGAAAGCTGCTACAATAGTAAGATTCAAGTCTGTATGTATTGTCTGAAGGATAATTATTTTGTAACTTCATTTTTCAATGATTTATCAGAAAACCATAATGCTTATGAGAAACAGACCAAAAATATGATGCAAAAATCTGGACATTCTGGGAAAACATGTACAGCTGAGATGTGTGCCTACATAGCAAATATAAATAGAAAAACGTCTGGCTGCTTAGTGGTACTGCAGCAGATGTTTTTTTTTTTCTATTGGTATATGCTTGATTTACAGTTGGCACACTGGTTGGTCTGTCCAACCAACGTGCTAGTTTTTGAAGAACAATAACCTATCATTGTATACTTAATTCTAATGGAATGGCATATCCCCTGCACAATTTGTTATACATAAATTGTTTGTTACACACCATCACCTCTTATTTCATTTTTACAATTGACTAAATAAATAAACACAGCAGCCAGACAGCTTTCATTTATTGTAGTGCATGATGTTTGGTGGACCTTTTAATAAGATGTTTAAATGTGTTTCCAATCTGTGTTCAAGTTAAGGTGCATATCCTGTATAAATAGTACAGTGTGATTATATCACAAGTTTGTGTCCTGCATTGCAGCTCACATTAGAATAATAACATGACAGCATGGCTCCATAATGTAATTTCCTAGAGTCCTGACTGAGAACCAGCTAGCCTGGCTTCAGTTAGAGGGCCAGGTACTAGAAACGCTGTTCAGAGAGGATAGTAAATGAGCAGCTTTCAGCTCATCCACCCCGGGGATGGGTCAGAGGAATGAAGTTTGGGCATGATGGTAACTAAATATTCAATTGGCACAGGGGACTTGAAAAGAACAAGGTGTATTGTTTACTGACTGTATACATTTACTGCTTTTGTTTTATTTTATTGCTTACCAAGACAGTGCATTGATTCATCTGGATCAATTTCACTCTAAGCCTGGAAAAGTACAAAAAGTAAAACATAGAACAATGCACAGTAAATGCAGGTAAACTGATAGAAAGGGCATGTGATAAACCATAGTATACAATTTCAAAGATTTGGCAGAACGTGCTTTAACAAGGGATAATATAACAAATAGTTCAATAAAAAAAAACAAAATACAATGTTCAAAGTAGTACAACTCTCTCTCTCCCTCATCTCATTCTCTCTTTATATATAAATGTATAGAATAAGAGTTAACTTAATGCTATTTGCAATATTTAGAAAAGAATTAACATATGTCATCACAATGCAGAGATGTCAATATTTATATATGCTAGAGTTTGAGATTAATCCTAAGAGAAAGAATATAAATATTAAGCAAAAGTATCTGAGATTAAGATTTTTTTATTGGAGTTGCTTTGAAGGGGTGTTTTTGAAATGTGGAATGAAAGTTTAACTGTAATATTAGACTTTATAGTCAGAAAGAACCTCTCAAAGCTGTTGGTACTGAGACATAAAATAAGGGATTGCTGCAGAGATGTCTTGTTTGGTGAATTTGACATATGGCAGTATTTTGGGAGAGTATACTGTAGTCGCAGATTTAGATGTTTGACTGTAGTTTAGCAGCTCGAGAGAGGATTAAACTACAACACTTGAAACAGCAGCCATCAATTTAGGTCAATAGGTCAATTTATTCATTGTCAAATATCTTCGTTCAATATTGCACATAGTGCATGAAAATGTTGCACTGATATACTTTATTATAATGATTTAATTACTTTTCATATTATATGCATAGTTTATATTATAAATTCATTTTAGAAAATTGAATGTTCTTATATTTATTTATAAAGTGTGCTTACATTTTTACTAATATCTGCTACAACAAGTATATCAAAAAATGTTTTACTACATGGATTTAAAATGATTCGATGAATTGAATTGAATGTTTGTTCAAATTATTAATTCAATTATGCATGGTGATACAATCTGTTATGTATCACAAAATGATTTTAAAGCATAAGACATGATGTAACTTTCAGTTCAGAAGATGCTCCTTATATTCATATAAGGAGCAAACTTAAAAAAGGAAGAGTTAATATAGTAGTGTAAGAAGAGTCAGGTAGGAGTTTGAATTACAATTAATTTGCAATACAGTGCGAAGGGAATGGAAAAATGAAGATTGCCTGATTTATTTATTTTTTTTCTTTTTAAAGAGTTAAATGGCAGTAAAAAATGTTTTTTGTTTAGCAAACGTGATAAATTGTACATATGTTACAACCCATTCATTTGGTTAATAAAACATGCTTTAGAAGAAAGCTTATTCATTCAGTCTTTACACTCAATATATGAAATTAATCTTAAAAATAGTTAAGAAATATGTTTTTAAATCCCACAAATTTTAAAATGGAAATGTTTGTGCTCTCTAATGGCATTCAGCTCTAGATTTGTGGAAACTTGGAATAATATTGAAGTGAATTTACTCAGAAGGAATGGGGTATTACTATGGTCTGATTGCTTTGAAAAAAGGGAAGGCTAAGATATCAGAATGTTTAATGAACGATTATAAATTGGCTGAATCTGTTAATCAGCTGTTATCTATTAGAAAGAAATTAGATGAATTTGTAGCTAATGAGTGCCATCATCGAAAGTAAATTGACCTGCAATGAAAATCTGTCCAAGTCATATCCATTAATAATAAACAACAATAGCTTTGATGCAAATTTTTTTTTTTTTTAGAAAGTACTGATCAGACGTTTTTAAGTTTATAAAATAATATCCGCTGATCAGCACTATAAAGGTATATCCTCCAGTAACTAAACAAGTAGTCCCCAATTTTTTGATTTTCCTAAAAGCATATTGCCTGAGAATTGTGATGATATTAACAACGCCAGTATTGGTGTGATTTTGAACAATTTTGGTAAGGACAAGTGTTCAATATATTCCCATAATAATTTTAATATCTGCAATTATACTGATGTAAAGATTACTCCAGCATTTTTTGCTCTTTTTACAAAAGGATTTACTTTTATACCTATAAGAAAGCCTAAGGTTGACAAAATTATACTTGACATTAAATTATTTGTTATAAAACTTAAATTAGGGGTTTTATTTCAAGATCAATGCCAAGAGGAAAAAAGGGTACTAAAGAGGAGAAGTTTATTCAACCCACCCCTACAGCAGGATATTTCCAACTTTGAGATGTGTGTTCTTAACACGGTTAGGGAAGGTTATAGCAAAAGAAAAACTAAACAGTTTTATAATAATTTGTCCACTGATGAAGTTTATATTCTTAATCAGTTGCAAAGTAATGAGAAGCTTAGAATTATGAAGCCTGATAATGGGGGAGGGGTAGTCCTTATGGACAAGTGGGATTATACCAATAGGATGCTTAAGATTCTAAATACCAGGGATAGATATCGTATTATTTCCAGGAATGAAATAAATATATTTTATAGGAGAATAGATCTCATACTGGAAGATAACCTCATGCAGGGACTAATTGATATGGACCTATACAATTATTTGAGGGTCTCTAAACTGATAATCCCCGAGATTTTTGGGATCCCAAAAATACACAAACAAGTTGATGACCCCCCTTTGAGGCCTACAGTTACATCCCAGGATTCTAAAACTCAAACCTTAGCAATCTATGTGGACATTAAGTTAAACATTTTTATTTGGGTTATCCACATATTTTAATTGATTCCTGGGATTTTTTAGAAAAGTTTAATGCTATACCCCATCATGATGATTATTCATTTTTAACGATAGATGTCAATGACCTTTTTTCTGTTGTACCCCACACACTAGGCCTTGAATGGTTTGAATATATGTTAGCAGAATTTAATATACTTAATGGTGATGAATACAGGGTTGTTCTTGAAAGTATGGAACTGGTTTTGAAAAATAATTTTATATATTTTCAGGGGGACATATACAACCAGCTTGATGTGGTGGCAATGGGTTCGGCCTGTGCCCCAATCTACGCTAATATAATTATGCTTTATTGGGAGCTTACCCATGTGTTCAAATCATCTTTTAAACAACATATTATAAAATACTTCTGCTTTTTGGATGATATGTTTATTATATGACAACCACAAAGCATTCTATAACTATGTCAAGAATCTAAATGGCAATGCTCAAATCTGCTCTGAGCTAAAACAGAATGGCAATAAATATACTGATCCAAAGGATATTGCCAATATCCTGGCAGATCGATTCAGTGCCAACTTCACCCCCCTCTCACCCCCTAAATGGCCCATCTCAATACCGGAAGATTGCCAAATTCCAGTAATAACGGTCACACAGGTACAAAATGCACTCTCTAAAGCCAAGAATACAGCATCCATGGGACCAGATGACATCCTGGGCTGTGTACTACATGAACTACAATATGAACTGGCACCTCACCTAAGTGTCATGTTTAATCATAGCCTCACCTCAGGTTTCGTGCCCACTGAGTGGCGCAGAGCTACAGTTATCCCAATCCACAAGGGGGGATCCACCTTGGATCCCGAAACTACCATCCCATCAGTCTGACAAGCCTTATCTGCAAGGCCATGGAGCGTATTATCATGGAACTTATAAACAAAGACATTGGCAACCTTCAAACACTGGACCCCACCCAGTTTGGGTTTGTGAAGGGCTGATCTTGTCTCCTGAACCTGATTGACTTCTTTGAATCAGTCTCCAGAGCCATGGACAAGGGTAAGGTGGTCCACACAGTCTATCTAGACCTTGCCAAGGCCTTTGACACCATCCCCCCACTCTGGAATCATAGATAACCTTACTAAGTTGGGTATTAATCCCTATGTCACCCAATGGGTTGCTAAATGGCTTACTGATAGAACCCACACTGTAAAAGTAGCCGACTCCAAATCCAGCTCCCGACAAGTGACAAGTGGAGTACCTCAGGGTTCAGTCCTGGGACCACTCTTGTTTGGCATCTACTTCTCTGAAGTACAGGTCAAAACTAAGGGACTCTGGCTAACAAAGTTTGCAGATGACTGCAAACTGGGAGCCATTATTGAATCCCCAAATGATGTGGATACTCTACAAAAGGGCCTTACAGAAACAGATGCTTGGTGCCAGAGCCATGGGCTCATGCCAAGAAATGTATTGTTATCCCCTTTGGGAGAAAACATGTATCCATGAATTACCATATAGGTGGCAGTACACTAAACACAGAAAGTGTGATAAGAGACTTAGGGACACAGGTGGACAGTGGTCTCACCTTTGATAACCACATCGCCACAACAGTCAGGAAATCTTTCTATATGGCACACCTCATCACTAAGGGCTTTTCATCCAGAAAAAAGGAGGTCATTGTCCCACTGTACTCATCCCTCATTAGACCCATTATAGAATACAACGCCCCATTTGGTATGTACCTCTCAAGACATCTGCAACAACTGGAAAGGCCTCAGAAATACCTCACTAAAAGAATCACAGGCCTAAAGCAGATGCCCTACGCTGACTGCCTTAAAAAACTCCAGCTATACTCTGTCGCATATCTTCTACTCAGAGGCGATCTCTGCTTAACATACAAGGCCATGTCAAACCCAGAGCTGTTGGACATGCTACACTTAAAGAAATCCCAATCCCTCAGAGCTACACGCTCCAGGGATCTAAACCTTGTCATCACAATAAACAAAACATGCTGGATGGATAGGTTCCTGACCCAGAAACTCCCCAGACTATGGAATAGATTGCCCATACATGTCAAGCAGAGTGCCTCTTTGGACCTCTTCAAGAGGAACCTTGACGTTTGGATGTGAGAAAGGAAATTCACCCCAGGGATCACGTCAGTCGCCCTGCTAGACAGGGGTCCAGGAAAGTAAATAATGTGGGAAGAAATAGCCAGGGAATTGTTATAGCTAGGCTTGTATAGGCCCTAGGGCTGATAGCCTAGTACCAACCTATGAACCTATGAACCTATGAACAGACATAGAACTTGGAGAATTTATTGATTATTTGAATGGTACTACTCAGTTGCTTAAATTTACCTTTCAACATACTAAGGATGAAGTCAACTATTTGGATGTTAAGATAAATAAGGATAAATTAAACAGGGGTTATAAATCTAGGATTTATAGGAAGAGCTGTTTTTTGAATTCTTATGTTCATTGTCAATGTAGCCACCCATTATTTTTGAAAAAGAATGTTGTTAAAGGTCAAATGATGAGGGTTTCAAGAATGACCAGTGATTTTAGGGAATTTATGGAAGAAATGGAAGTAGTTCAAAAATTGTTTAAAGAGAGGATATCCTAATAGGTTAATTCAGACCATTAAAAAGAATATTGTAAAGAATCTTAATTTAAAATATTGTCCACTTTTAATATTTAATGGTGACATGAGTACATCAACCTCTAGAAGTGGGATACCATCCGAGGTTAACCCATTAGTGCTAAACAGGGATACCAAGATTACCCCAGAATTACCACATTTAACTTTAACTTATTGTGCAGACATTGGTTGGTTGAAAAAAGGTATTAATGGGGTTTGGAATATATTTGGGAGAATGGCCAATAAAACATCAATTTTTCAACAACCCCTTAGGTTTAGTTATAGGAAGAATATCAACCTCAAAAATATTTTTGAAAGAAAGAAGGTTGTACGTGGTAGTGGGGGGGGTACAAACCAGAATTGGTACCCACAAAGTGTGGTAGATGTGCACAATGTCCATTTTTAGCGGGGGAAAAAGAACTTTTGATCCCGAGCATTGGGTTTAGATTAAAGAGTAATGGTTATTACAGCTGTTACACCAAAGGAGTAGTATACCTTTCATATTGTAGGGCATGCTAGGCCTATTATGTGGGGGAAACAGAGAGGCATCTGAGAACACGGATATATGAACATATGAGGGACATCAATAAAAAGAATGAGAATAATGTCTTGTTTAGACACACATTAAAGTCTAAAAATGCCAATATAAAATTTTGGGTATTAAAAGAGGTGAAACATGGTGAGAGGGGTGGTGATTGGGAAACTTTCTTAGAATATAGAGAATTAATTTGGCAGATTAGATTAGATTCATGCTCCCAAATGGGCATGAATGACCATATTTCCATTAAACCTGCATTGAAATTCTTGGCATTAAATCCTAAATAAATCTTCCTTGGTTTATTGATTTAAGTCTATATAGATTTTTTGAAGCCCCAGTATATTTAAATACTTTTGTCGACTTGCAAATATTCATAATATTTATTATACTTATTATATTTCTTAATATTCACCTATTTACATTTACATTTAGGTTGTTGGTAGGATACTTGTTACATAACACAATAATGAAATTTTGATCCCAGTCTTTTTTACTATTTATTTATTTATTTACATACTTATTTTATATAATTAATACTTATATCTCACAATTATACTTATATATGTCATTGTTTTTAAATTTGTAAATGTGATCTGCTAATTTCTACTGCGCAACAACAATTTTTTTGTTATGAATAGATTATAAGTATTGTGGAAAATTTATGTTAAGACTTTATAGTGCATTCAACAGTTTTTTAATTGATTCAGTTGATTTATTTAGCTAGATTAATTTGTTGCTAAGGTTTTTAATTGGTTATAATGAACTTTGGAAAAGTATTTATATGCATCAATTAATGATTTTAATTGATTCTGATGATGTCTCATGGGTAGAGATGAAAGCGGGCTAAATCTATTTTTTGTAAGAGGTTTATGTTGTTTGACATCGATTAAAAATATACCAATATATATTTTTTTACTACTGGACCGTGGTTTTTCGAAAGTTACTGGAGGATATACCTTTATAGTGCTGATCAACGGATATTATTTTATTTTTGTTTTTGGTGAGCTACGTGCAGTGGTTGTTTATTGGTGTTCTGCTGGTCGGCTATGAGGAATTCCAGGAGATGGAAGAGGATAGTTCATTACTAAGTTAGCTTATACGGGTCATACAATCCCATTCACACGATTCAAACAGGCTGACTGGATCGTCTGACCTGAGCGCTTCTATTCCTTGTGCTCTGGGTAGCCCCGTGGGTACGGACAGACCGGTTATGACATCAAGTGAAAGAGAAAGAGGAACAGGAACCTCCAACCCACCCGGCAATGGAGAACGTGTGGTACGGAGTTTTACTGACAACAGAAGGGCTAGAATTGCATCCGACAGCTTGCGACGACCCTTGGAAGGATACAATAATATTAACTTTACTGACTGGTTGGACAAATCTTTTTCTTCGACTTCGGTTGAGCCGGAAAGAATAGCACCTGGGAATGCGTGCTTTAAGGACAAGTGTAAAGCTTTTAAACATGAGCTTAACAGGTACCGGAATTTGTCTTTAGACAATTGGTATCTAACACAATGTATAGAACGGAAGATTGTGCCAAAGGGGCTTAGACTTAATAAGTTCCCTAATAATGTTTATGGGAATGATGAACTTTTTAAAACTGTTTCAGATTTGGTAAATTATTGTGGTCTTGCTATTTTGAGGGCCATGGTAGAAAGCAATATCAAAGTTATGGGAAATTGTAAAGTCAATATTGATCTACTATAAGGTGAAATTACCAATGATTTACTGTTCACAGTCACATAATATAAGAATATTTATTGCAAGGTGTTGCAGGATGTTGATTTTGATATTTCAAAAAACTACAAAAGGAAAATGGGTAAAATTGAACGTGACCTTTTAGATTACAGGGAAGGGAGAGCCTATGTAAATATTAACAAAAGGAAGTACGAGAAATATAACTCACGTGCCTCATATGAACAGCAAAATAGGAGAGGTTATTATGTCGACTATGATCAAGAATCGAGGTACCGGGATACTAATTTTTCTTATAATAGTAACAATAATAATTACAATGAGGCTAGAGGTGTTGGTATGAGGGATATTACTGACCCTTTAGGGAAAGGACAGGGCCCCCGGAGGTCCGAAATGATCAGGAATCAGAACCGTCAGCACTCTTATGCAGAGGTGATGGGCAACCAACATCAGAGACTGCCGGCTCGGGGGAGATATTGATGAGTAATTTGACTTGTTCTGATATTATCATAGATACCAATACAGATGTTTACAATTTAGGTACACACGATGATTGTACTATTCCAAGTAGTCCCCAATTTTTTGATTTTCCTATACCAATAAGAAAGCCTAAGGTTGACGAAATTATACTTGACATTAAATTATTTGTTAGAAAACTTAACTTAGGGGTTTTATTTCAAGATCAATGCCAAGAGGAAAAAAGGGTACTAAAGAGGAGAAGTTTATTCAACCCACCCCTACAGCAGGATATTTCCAACTTTGAGATCTGTGTTCTTAACACGGTTAGGGAAGGTTATAGCAAAAGAAAAACTAAACAGTTTTATAATAATTTGTCCACTGATGAAGTTTATATTCTTAATCAGTTGCAAAGTAATGAGAAGCTTAGAATTATGAAGCTTGATAAGGGGGGAGGGGTAGTCCTTATGGACAAGTGGGATTATACCAATAGGATGTTTAAGATTCTAAATACCGGGAATAGGTATTGTATTATTTCCAGGAATGAAATAAATATATTTTATAGGAGAATAGATCTCATACTAGAAGATAACTTCGTGCAGGGACTAATTGATATGGACCTATACAATTATTTGAGGGTCTCTAAACCGATAATCCCCGATATTTTTTGGGATCCCAAAAATACACAAACAAGTTGATGACCCCCCTTTGAGGCCTATTGTTACATCCCAGGGTTCTAAAACTCAAACCTTAGCTATCTATGTGGATATTAAGTTAAAACATTTTTATTTGGGTTATCCACATATTTTAATTGATTCCTGGGATTTTTTAGAAAAGTTTAATGCTATACCCTATCATGATGATTATTCATTTTTAACGATAGATGTCAAGGACCTTTTTTCTGTTATACCCCACACACTAGGCCTTGAATGGTTTGAATATATGTTGGCAGAATTTAATATACTTAATGGTGACGAATACAGGGTTGTTCTTGAAAGTATGGAACTGGTTTTGAAAAATAATTTTATATATTTTCAGGGGGACATATACCACCAGCTTGATGGGGTGGCAATGGGTTCGGCCTGTGCCCCAATCTATGTTAATATAATTATGCTTTATTGGGAGCTTACCTATGTGTTCAAATCATCTTTTCAACAACATATAAAATACTTCCACTTTTTGGATGATATTTTTATTATATGGGATGGAACAGACATAGAAATTGGAGAATTTATTGATTATTTGAATGGTATTACTCAGTTCCTTAAATTTACCTTTCAACATACTAAGGATGAAGTCAACTATTTGGATGTTAAGATAAATAAGGATAAATTAAACAGGGGTTATAAATCTAGGATTTATAGGAAGAGCTGTTTTTCAAATTCTTATGTTCATTATCAGAGTAACCACCCATTATTTTTGAAAAAGAATGTTGTTAAAGGTCAAATGATTAGGGTTTCAAGAATGACCAGTGATTTTAGGGAATTTATGGAAGAAATGGAAGTAGTTCAAAATTGTTTAAAGAGAGAGGATATCCTAATAGGTTAATTCAGACCATTAAAAAGGATATTGTAAAAAATTGTAATTTAAAATATTGTCCACTTTTAATATTTAATGGTGACATGAGTACATCAACCTCTAGTAGTGGGATACCATCCAAGGTTAACCCATTAGTGCTAAACAGGGATACCAAGATTACCCCAGAATTACCACGTTTAACTTTAACTTATTATGCAGACATTGGTTGGTTGAAAAAAAGTATTAATGGGGTTTGGAATATATTTGGGAGAATGGCCAATAAAACATCAATTTTTCAACAACCCCTTAGGTTTGGTTATAGGAAGAATATCAACCTCAAAAATATTTTTGAAAGAAAGAAGGTTGTAAGCGGTAGTGGGGGGGTACAAACCAGAATTGGTACCCACAAGTGTGGTAGATGTGCACAATGTCCATTTTTAGAAGGGGAAAAAGAACTTTTGATCCCAAGTACTGGGTTTAGATTAAAGAGTAATGGTTATTACAGCTGTTACACCAAAGGAGTAGTATACCTTGCATATTGGAGGGCATGCTGGGCCTATTATGTGGGGAAAACAGAGAGGCATCTGAGAACACGGATATATGAACATATGAGGGACATCAATAAAAAGAATGAGAATAATGCATTGTTTAGACACACATTAAAGTGTAAAAATACCAATATAAAATGTGGGGTATTAGAAGAGGTGAAACATGGTGAGAGGGGTGGTGATTGGGAAACTTTCTTAGAATATAGAGAATTAATTTGGCAGATTAGATTAGATTCGTGCTCCCAAATGGGCATGAATGACCATATTTCCATTAAACCTGTATTGAAATTGTTGGCATTAAACCCTAAATAAACCTTCCTTGGTTTATTGATTTAAGTCTATATAGATTTTTTGCAGCCCCAGTACGTTTAAATACTTTTGTCAACTTGCAAATATTCATAATATTTATTATACTTATTATATTTTTTATTATTCACCTATTTTCATTTGCATTTAGGTTGTTGGTAGGATACTTGTTACGTAACACAATAATGAAATTCCCAGTCTTTTTTACTATTTATTTATTTATTTATTTACATATTTATTTTATATAATTTATACTTATATCTCACAATTATACTTATATATTTCATTGTTTTTAAATTTGTAAATGTGATCTGCTAATTTCTACTGCGCAACAACAATTTGTTTGTTATGAATAGATTATAAGTATTTTGGAAAATTTATGTTAAGCCTTTATAGCGCGTTCAACAGTTTTTTAATTGATTCAGTTGATTTATTTAGTTAGATTAATTTGTTGCCTTGGTTTTTAATTGATTATAATGAACTTTGGAAAAGTATTTATATGCATCAATTAATGATTTTAATCGATTCTGATGAAGTCTCGCAGGTAGAGACAAAAGCACGCTAAATCTATTTTTTGTAAGAGGTTTATGTTGTTTGACATCAATTAAAAATATACCAATATACATTTTTTTACTACAGGAGCATGGTTTTTCCAAAGTTACTGGAGGATCTACCTTTATAGTGCTGATCAGCGATATTATTTTATTTTTGTTTTTGTTTTTGGTGAGCTACGTGGAGTGGTTTTTAAGTTTATATTGGAAAGTTTTCATTCCAATACACACATATATATATATATATATATATATATATATATATATATATATATATATATATATATATATATATATATATATATATATATATATATATCTATATATATATATATATATATATATATGGGTCTACCTGAGATGGTCGACAAGCCATTTGATCGACTTTCATTTGGTCGACAATTCATTTGGTCAACAGGCAGATTTGCCCCCCTCCCCAATGTTGTGCCACCCTGGAGTTGATATATATATAGTTAGGGAGGGTGTGGGGGGCACAGCCCCCCACATTGGGGTGAAGCCCCCTACATAAAACTGCTTGTCGACCAAATGAACTGTCGACCAAATGAAAGTTGATCAAATGTCTTGAGGACCATGTGATAGGGATCCATATATATATATATATATATATATATATATATATATATATATATATATATATAAATGTCTATTCCTAGTTAATAAATTTCTAAGTTTAGTAAAGTGACTTCTTCAGTTTGCTGAAGATGCAATGCAGGTGTAAAAACTGATTGGACACAAATGTTTATGTATTGCAAAAGCTTAAATGTTTATTGAGATAAGTATTTTTTTTAAAGGGTTATGGTCTGATTATTGTTTTCTAACTACATCAACAATACTAATGAAAGTTCCACTTCATTTGTCTGTAAAAGCCAAAGAACAAAACTGTTTTGGAGTCTCCTTGCAGTAGCTAGAAAACTTATTGCTAAAAATTGGAAATTAAACTCAGTACCTACGTTCAAAGAATTTTTGAGTTTAACAGCAATACTATTAAAACTGAAAAATAAGTTATTGGAAAAAGGTCTGTAAATTATACCAAGACTTACTGGGATAACCTTGAAATGTTGCTAAAGAAATTCCAGTATGCTTAATTTGTTAATTACATTAAATTACTCTGATGATTTAATGTATTTAAACACTGTGCAGTAATATGTGATATTGAATTTCCTCATGTATATACTGAATATGTCTTGACCCAACAAAGATTGTCTTTAATATACAAACAAAAAAAAACGAAATTGTTTTAGATTTTTTTAATAAGTGTTTTGTTTGGGTTGGGGTGTACAAGTCTTTGCCAATAGAAAAATCAGTTAATTTCTAAATTACTTTTACTGGGATTTACTTTGTCATAGATGAGGTTAGATGATTTGGCTGAAAATAGATAGATAGATAGATAGATAGATAGATAGATAGATAGATAGATAGACAAACAGAATGGGAGGTGATTAGCTGTTTTAAATTTAATGAGTATTGCTGCCAAGTGTACTAATAAATTCAGTGGCTAATATTTTGACTTATTGTTTATCCTTGTCTTTGGCCTGAATGATGGCTGAATAGGCTATAAGAAGCAGACCACCAACTCAATAAATAAATAAACTGATCCTGAAAGTTTATAGTAACTCATTCAGAAATGGCCACATGTTTCTTTCATTGCTTATTCTCACCCAGTAACATAGTCTTCTATCGTTTAGCCTCCTATATTTGTTCGATCTCCTTTCTTTTGTCCTTTCATTTGTTACTTTTTCCAGAAGATATAAATTATGTTACTTTAAGAGATTCATTATCATAAAGCTTATATATTTTTAAATAATTTTGTTTAGCCAGCCTGAATTTAAGATTTCCCACCTTGGCCTTTGCAAGAATAATGGCATTCTCCACTCTAACAACACTTCTTAAAAACATACATAGATGTATTCATAAATAAAACCTAAATAAATACAAGACAAAAAAAGAAAAATCATTGTTTTCTTTGGCACATCATCCTTATGCAGGCTTATAATCTTGGTGACCAGTTTGTGGCATTGATACAGGTGTATTATCAGTAAGCTACATGGGGATATAGGTTTATTAAATTACTAATGTCAGCCAAGACATGAGGAATTAAACATGCAATATGATATTCTAAACAAACAAAAATGCAGCTGACAAAATGTTGATATTAGTTTTTTTTCTATTATAGATAGCCTTTGATTTAATAAAAGGGGTGGTTATTATGAATCTTTATTAGAAGAAAAATATATTTATTTACAGTTAAATTTAAATGTCCCTTCATTTTCAGGTTTAAATGATTACACTGGCATCAATAATGTGTTATCTTTATGTCTGGTGAGATAATTCTGGATGTTTATGTTACCAATGGTGACAAGAGGAAGAATGTTTATATACATTATATATATAGCTATATCTATTTATACCTACATATATATATATATATATATATATATATATATATATATATATATATATATATATGGATTCACTTCAAAACACTGAAAGCTCAAAACGCTGAAGCTCAAAACACTGAAAACACATATCATACATATACTGAGTTTAAACAACATAAATCACCAAGTGTAAGCAGGGGGCAAGCCCCCCCCTGCACCCCCCATGTGGGGGGAGGCTGCACCCACACACCCCCTGCTACTTAAATATATCAACTCCAAGATTGCACTTAGTGTAGTGAAGTGCAGTCTTGGAGTTGATATATAAAAGTAGCAGTGGGTGTGGGGGTGCAGGGGAGCTTGCCCTCCTGCTTACACTTTGTGGAAAGTGCTATGATTTATGTTGTTTAAACTCAGTATATGATGTATGATATGTGTTTTCAGTGTTTTTAGTTTTCAGTATTTTGAAGTTTCAGTGTTTTGGTCTTCTATATTATGAAGTTTTGTCATTTTCAGTGTTTTGAGTTTTCAGTGTTATGAAGTGAATCAATATATATATATATATATATATATATATATATATATATATATATATATATATATATATAGTGAGAGAGAGAGAGACACACACACACCTTCAGAAAAGCAATAGCCCCTCTGCGTGCGAGTAAGACTTACCTATGTGTGGAGGACAAAAATAAATATAATTTTATATTTAAAGTTGGTGTGTTCTTGCCAGCTGACATTTTTTATTTTTATTGCAATATGATATTCTTCATGAATGAGCAACATATAACTCAGTGAAAAAATTTGTGAAAGTAGAATAAAACAATAGGTTAGTCAAAAGACAGGCAGTGTACTTCAGTCTATGATCTGCTGAGAAAAAAATATACTTGACTTTCAAATAAAGTGATTTTATCACATCCTGGAGAGAAAAATAAAATATACTGGAATCTCAGTCAAAATACACATTCCAATGACTAACACTTGACTACAGTCATGTAAATTGAGTTATATCAAGTAGGTCAATTCATGGGATTACAAAAAACAATTCTGAGACAGCTTTAGCTCCAATGAGGAAGACCTCATTATTAGCTAATTTGCAAGTCTGCAAATCAGGTGTTTATACAGCACATACTAAAATGCCCTTTTTGGTGTTAATGTCCATTCAGTATGTTGGTGCAGGCACCCCCCCAAACACACATCTATACCCTTGTTGCCCTACCTAACCCCATAACATGATCCCGTAGGCATTCAAACTCATGCAAACACACATACATACACACACACAGATATACATATATAGGTAGCCACACAGACACACACAGTAAATCAAGTGCATTCATTTTCCTGCAGATATATACATACAACCCCTGCTTCTCTTTTGAACTTTGCTGTAGTTACTTTCACCAAGATTTCTCCTTTTCACTTTATTGGTGACTGCTATCTTTTGGCCAGGTTAAATTCACTGGTCAACCATGGTAATTTACACAGTCTAACAATGCTCCTAATCACTCGGCAGCATAAATAAGTAGCTCCAGGCATTTCTGGAGGAGAGCACATGGCCAATTATCATTAACTGTTCCCCTGGATTACCTCCTTGACATGTACCATGGCTGCAGTGACTACTCTCCTTGCTTCTGAAGAATATAAACAGAAGTAAAATTCCTGAATCTGAAAGTGACATCTAAAGGAATTAGACACCTTTGGTAAGGCTTGTCTCTCCCAGTGCTCCTTTATGAATCTCAGAGCTTGCTGGCAGCATTGTTAAAACATACCCATATTCACTAAGCTTGCACCATGCGCCAGAGTAGCGTCGGCGATCTAGCGCCAAATATAGCCATCGAGCGATTCAGGTAAGAACTGTTTCCACGTGCACTACCAGCATACACCAGAGCTGCACAGCTCCCAGTGCATGTATGCTAATTACCCCATGCGCAGTATTGTAGCATGTAAATGAAGGTATATAGCGATTCATGAAGTTGTGCATGCGTAGCGTAAGCATTTAGAAATGTAAACCAAAAAAAATGTTTTACATGCTGTCAAACATAAAATCGGAGCCCTGAAAGTGGACCAAACTTACGTGTTATAATGTTAATATATGCCAATGGCTAAATATATAACCAATGGCATAAAACAACATGCACAACATATAAAAAATAACATTTAATTTCATGGCCACACCAACACAAAGTAAAACTGCAGTGCATCGGTGCGCAAATGGGATCATAATGAAAATATATTTAGATGTCATAAAACTGTAATGTAACATAATTCATGTTATCACCATAATAGTCAATGGCACGCATGCTACACCACAACCATGGCGCAAGGGTTACTAAAGGTCTGTGACAGTGTTCCATACGGTAACTAGGAATTAGCAGTCAATGCCATGCAAATGAGTCAAGTAATACTGAATCGCAAATGTCCCGCAGGCATAAGGATGTACCACACGGCGTAGCATTACAACATCGAGGAGTGGCCTGGAGGTAAACATGACATCAAGAGAGGGGTGCGCCACCGTATCTGTAAGCACATTGGATCATTGCTAATCCATGTTGGGTGGTGCTAAGCAAAGCCGCAAGATAGGGGTGTGGAAGTAGCCATAGCTTTGCTTAGCTGAGAGCACACAAGGTAACCGAACATTCATGTGAACATGGATGAAAACGCTCACGAAACCCGGTAAATGGATGTGCGCGGTGCACACCACAGCTGAAACAGGAAGGATACGAGAAGACAATAAGGAATGCTACAGCATGGTAATTGGAGTACAAATGAGTAATTAACACCTAGAAACTTATAGTGGGCCATAGACAATAGCTAACAAGGCTGCTAGCAGCTACTTGCAGAACAGGAAAGGGGAGGTGCCGTACAGCTTAGAAAAGAGAACTGTCACAGCAGAACAAAGAAACTTGCTGTAGATCAGCTACATAACACATTTCCCAACACAATCCTGGGTTGTGGAAACACAAAACATGAAAGGCGGCAGTTGGATGCATGCCTGACAATGGGAGGTGAATCGGCAATAGATGAATCACAGCAGACAAGCATAAGTTAACACCAAAGGCCCCACAATAGCAGTACCTGCTGTAAAACCAATAATTAAGATACCCTGCAGCTGGAATAGCACAAACGCACCCAATTACACCAGCATCATTCATTGCACAATAGTATAAGGTGTGAAAGCCCCACACACACACTTCTGTATTCCCAGAGACTCTGCACCATTGGTGTATACAGACAGGGAACTTTTAATACGTATATTTTAGGGGCTGCCATAGCTTTGATTCACCAGCATGTGTTGGAGACTGACTGTGGTGTGGAGGATGATGCTGACAACCATCTCAGGCACCAGAGGAGGAGACAAGTGTTCAGACCCAGGGTAACCTACCAGGGGCTACATGATCTGGAGATAGTAGAGCATTACAGGGTGGACAGGGACATCATACAGCAACTTTTTGAGCTGTGCCAGCCATACCTCAGAGCCAGAAGTAACAAAGGGGAACCCATCCCAGTGGACACAATGGTATGTGTAAGTTTGAGAATACTAGCCACAGGTACCTTCCAAAGGCCAACTGGGGATATCATGGGGATCTCACAGGCATCAGCATCCAGGGTACTTTACCATTTCCTGGATGCCATATTACCACATGCCAATGAGCACATACACTTCCCCCGAATGCAGGAGGAGTTGGCCAGCAATATGCGTCTCTTTCACCATGTGGTGGACTACCCGGAGGTTCTGGGTGTAATAGACTGCACGCACATACACATCAAGTCACCACCAGGTGAGCAGGGTAGACGCTACATAAACCACAAGGGATTCCCCTACATCAACTGCCAGGTCATATGCAATGCCCAGGGCATTATCATGGATGTGTGTGCCGGCAGTCCTGGAAGCTATCACAACTCCCACATCCGGCATGCCTCACAATTGCATCAGGTATATCCCAGGGGGGACATCCCATATAGCCACCTGGTGGGGGATGCTGGCTATGCACTGGAACCATGGATGATGACAACCATCAGAAATGCACACACAGCCACGCAAGAACGCCATATTGAGGCACACGCAGAAACCAGAATCATCACAGAGCATGTGTTTGGGATGCTGAAATCATGGTTCTGTTGCTTGGACATATCTGGTGGAGCCTTGCAGTAATCTCCAGGAACATGTGCCCACATTTTCATAGTATGTGCCATGCTACAAAATATGATCCTGCGGAAACAGCTGCAGCAGGGTCAGAATGGTGAAGAACCTCACAGCCCACCACCATTGCCAAGGGACCCACAGGCACAGGGGTGCTCCAACCATAAACACCCTGTGTTAACCCCAGTAGGCAGATGGAGGCATGCCCAGTATGCCCATGCCTTGGCAAAGAGGGAAGGTATAGCACACACACTGACAGTGTAGGTACTCATGGACTGACACCCTTCTCCACCTGCACACACAGCAAACATGGGTGGCACACACACACATGACCACCTGTAAATTGTCATGTATAGGTGGTCTACTGTGTGCATCCTACATAGGTAGCCTTCAATTATTGTACACACAACTGCCACTGGCACAAGGTAAGTCAATACTTGAACAGTATATTAAGCTATCAGCATGTGTCCATACTGTATGTACAGGTTCCTATGAAGGACATACATAGGTAGGTACATGCCCAACTGCCGAGGCCACTCATAAGCATAGGCAAAACATGTCTGCTGTCACCACCCCATTGATCAACTAACTGTCCCTCTGTGGAGCAGAGCCACTTGCGGGATCCCTGGGGTGTAGCTACTGTTCACCACCCACTCTGCAAGGATCCCCCTGAGTTTTAGTGAGGGGTTTTGTATAATGGAATCTGGGATGTGTTTCCAAATAATGGGGAGTATCCCTGACAGGAATCTTCACAGATGTGTACATGTTACATAGTATACCTTAAACACAGCTTGCATATACAGGGAGTTCTCCACAGAATTATAAACATGTGGAACACACAACCGCTGAAATGTGCATTCATCACCCTTGCACTACCAGTGCCTACTCTGAGAGGTAAGATATCACTGCTAGGATTAGAACACACAACTATGTACACATTCATCACAATAACATACCACTAAGCTACCTAAGATGCACCAATGGCAGTCATGTATACTGACAGGATAAACCACAAATGGTAGGAAAGTGTTGAAATAGGACAAACCGGCATGTACACAATGAAAGGTGTATGTTTCATATATATATACATATATATATATATATATATATATATATATATATATGCACATCATCATATATAGAGTGAGAGAGAGAGAGAGAGAGAGAGATATGTCGATATATGGGGATATACATATATATGCAGATATATAGATAGGTTAACACCATCTACATAACCATGGAGGTACATATAAATGGGATACCTACCACATGCCGACTGCTTTACATACCGATGCAAGTAATTCCGAGATTTAAGGTCCGAAAGAACACAGTACCAAAACACCAGATGCACGAGGTGTAATCTCACAATGTTAATGGACAGTTAGTCAGTGGTTCTGGTGTTGTGGTTTGGGTAGGTTACTGTGTGTACATGTGTTTCTTAGGGCTGTAGTGTGTGTAAGTGTGTGTTCTGTGTGTGTTGTGTGTTCTTGGGGGACTGTAATGTGTGGTTGTGGGTTAGCTTTGTGTGTCTGTTTGCGTGACCTTGGATGTAGATTATTAAAGTAGTGGGTGGTGTGTGGGGCGCAGACACCAGCATGGGGTGTGTAGGGGGGCTTGGTCACCTGTTCATATGTAGTGTAGGATGGTTTGTTTGGATGTGTTGGGAAGCAGTGTGTCTGTGTGTGCATGTGTGTTCCATGTTCATGTTACCTTCGCGAGTTACTGTCGATGTCGGTAATGTGGGGTATGTGAGTCTGTTCCCGGGACTGTGTGCATCAGAACACTGTGGTTTTGGGATTTTGTAGGTCTCCCATATACAGCGGTTGAAGTGTTCACATATGTGTATAACACAGACCATCAATCACACATTCTTCCACTACCAACCTTTATGAACAAAGGATATGGAGAGTATATGCCTATACACCATTACAAATATGTGTTATGGACATGAGCCAATGATAGTGTTACCACCTGTTCCACTTTGCTAGGGACACTCCCTCTTTGAGCGGTTGTGTCCTGACCAAATATATTAAACGTGGCAAATGCCCTGGGATTGTAGGACATAATTATGTCCCATATGTACTGTAATAGTTGCATACAATAGTTATTTCTGTATCTAAAGTAACTACATGGTACAGGATACAGGATAAGCTACTAAACTGCTACAAGAATAAGCTTATAATTAGGCAAGAAAGGAAAGTTCTATCCCTTGTACTGACCGTGGGTTTGTGTCAGCCTGTAAAATCAGATGTGTGTCCCAAAAATGACCCAGTATGGACATATGAAAAGGTGACAACCCTAGCCAAAGAGGGTCAGTCACCAACACAACTACGATGACTGCAAATACCTATGACAGAAATACACAGCTATCATGTAGCAACACGTTATTACATTCAGCTGTATTACCAAAGGGATTCAAGGACTAACATCACCTGCATGCTATACAGGAACCACATAACAGTGACTTAATGAATCAGCATGCAAATACCATTGTATTATTCCACAAAAGGATAGGTGTTCAAATAGGGAAGGAACCCTCACACATAGCGATTATGTATAAAAGCAGTTTCTACACACCTGCATTTGCTATGCACACCCACCAACATCACTCCCACACCCAAACATATTACAATACAAACTGCAATAACATCACAAATTTCACACACTGTACAACATCTGCAGAGGCCTTAACATACCTTGTCAGAGACACACTAACATGACCATAAGTGAAATAGCGGCTGTTATACAATGGAACAGCTGCTGATGTAATAGGGTTTGTTTACACTAATCCCGTTTCAGAGGGTTGTGTGTATACCGGGATGTGTTAGCAATTAGTGAGTAACATCACAGTATGCTACACTTGTACAACAAATCAAGGATGTCTGGTGAGCAAACTGTACACCACATAACAGTTCATGCATAGCCATAAGGCCTTGAGCTGGCCAAACATCCTTGCCAGACTTAAACATCTGCAGAAGTATCAGGTACAAACAAACCCTGCATAAGCAGCACTGTTCCAAAATATAACAGCTGTACTCACATGTAGAACTAAATCATCTAGCCATTACACACAGTCCACGGGAGTCATGAAGCTAATATATCTGTGTGTCTCCATATAGCTGTTGAAATATATTGCAATAACACATCTAGGCCATCTCCCTCGAAAGTAAGGCAAATGGACAACCCCTAAAAGGAGTACTCACTTATACACCACTGTTGCCATGGTAGCATGGCTAATTTAGTAGCTGCACAGCAGATGTGCATCCGTTTAACTACTTTGGAACAGCAATTGGTGGACAGGATACCACATGCTATCGATATGTCACTAGAAAAGGATGTGTCATCACACATTCAAACCATCCCTATATACTAGCAGAACATTACAAATAACATTGAAACACAAACCAAAAAGGATTGAATCAACTGTTAATGATACTTCGGGTTACTAAAAAGGTATGCAGAACAGTCAGTATGTCTGTGCATGTAGTACTATTCTGTAGTATTTAGAGTGCACGCAATCCATATAGTGGAAACAGTTATCTTGTGGTGATGTATTGTTGAGCACAGTAACGCTTGTAGTATTTGTGTGTACTGCTGTAGGTCACAAGGCAAACACTGCATACACCACAAGGGATGCTATATAAGGGCTTTGAACAGAAATACTCCTCACCAGCAGACGTAAGTGGCAGGGTTGGTCCAACAAGTATGTGCTATAACAGGGGATATTATATGTTGATATATTGTAACTGTAGCCATATGTATGGGTATAATACTGAGAATAACATGTAGAAGGTTGGGCCACTGTGCAAGTATGTTTTGCATTGTGGAATATTGTGCCAATAACTGTGTAATGTACAGTATTGTAGGCATATATGTATTACAAGCTACATAGCATTACTGTAATGGTAAGCAAACATTAGTTATGTCATTTGGCATTTACAATGCACAGCAACAGGATACATATGTCTTTTAGTGAGCTGACAGTTTATTAGCATGATAGCAAAGTAAAATGGAAGAGCTATTTAACTATCCATGCACATAAGACATGTAATATGTGCAAAGGTAGGTACTAGGCTGCCTTACCAAGGGTATCTGTAAGCCTAGCTAGCATGTGTTGTCTTTTGCCACCCCCATATGTTGGTTCCCTGCGCCTCTGAATGGCAGAGCCAATAGTTCCCTGTACCTCTGTCCAGCAGAACCACTGCAGTGATTCCCCAGGTACATGTCTGTCTCCCATCCACACGTCAAGGTTTCCCTTGAAGAGTGTTCGTGAATGGCCCTGCCTGATTTACAATGGAATCACGTTCCAAAGCATAGGGAGTGTCCGGGTCAGGAATCTATCCGTCCAGCACGTCCTACTCATCGTTGTGGTTAGGTGTATATTCCTAGAGCATGTGGCTCTCAGGGGCTTCTGTTTAGGTGGAGCATATCCAGCAATACAGGGTTGGACATGGGCCTTGTATGTCAAGCAGAGATCACCTGTGAATATGCGGTATGCAACTGAGTAGAGCTGGAGTTTCATAGGTTGGGCTGCATAGGTCATCTGTTTGAGGTCAGTAATCCTCTTGGTCTGGTACTGGTGTGGTCTTCCAAGCTGTTGCAGTTGTCTTGTATGGTATATCCCAAATGGGGTGCTGTATCCTTTAATGGGTCTGATATGACATGTGTAGAGTCACAATGGCCCCTCTGATCTGGATGCAAACCCATTAGAGATTAGGGGGGCCATGTAGAAGGATATTCTAACCACCTTGTCATTATGGGTATCGAAGGAAAGATTGCTATCTACTGGTGTTTCTAGATCCCGTATTACCTTTTTTGTATGTAGGGGACTAGCACCTATGTGGTAGTCTGCAGGTAATTAATTATATCCAAAGGGGATGACTATGCACTTTTAGGCATTCAGCTTGACGCCATGATATTAACACCAGGTATCCGTCTCAGTGTGACCCTTCCAGAGGGTGTCTGTAACAGCTGGGGAAACAATTATGTCCCCTAGTTTGCAGTCATCTGCAAACCTTTTCATCCAAAGCCCTCCTGTGCTTGTCTGTATGTCAGAGAAGTATATACCAAAGATGAGGGGTCCTAGGACTGAGCCCTGAGAGATGGCAGTTGTAACTGGTATACAGTCAGACCTAGGGTATGCAACTCCCACTGTGTGTGTTTTGTCTGTGAGCCACTTTGCAAACTATCACATGACGTAGGGGTTAATGTTCAGGCAGATGGGTATGTTGATAATACCAGAAGGAGAAATGGTGTTGAAAGCCTATGAGAGATATAGGTAGGCTGTGTGGACCTGCTTACCCTCATCTAATGCCTTGGTAACTGTCTCTAAGAAGTCCACCAGGTTTAGGAGGCATGGTCTGGCCTTAACAATGCCAAACAGGGTGGGGTCAAAGGTTGGGAGGTACCCAATGTCTCTGTGACAGTGATCCATGATGTGCACCATAGCCTTGCAGACCAGACTAGTCAGGTCTATAGGGAAATAGGTCCCATGGTCTGTTGTGGCGTCACCTTTGTGGAGTGGGATAACTGTTGCTGTGTGCCATTCAGGGGGCACTATGCCCAATGTGAGGCTATTATTGAACACGGTGCATAGGCGAGGAGACAGCTCGATCTGAAGAGAATGTAAAATGCAGCCTGGGATGTTGTCCGGTCCCATGGATGCTGTGATATTGCCTTTAGAGTGTGCAGCTTTGAGAGGGATCTGCCAGGATGTTGCCATTATCAATTGTTTCTGTAATAATCGTGCCTTTGTGCTGTAACTCAGAGCAGATCTGGTTGTTGACATTGAGGCTTTTTGGTTGTTGTTGGTATGAGTTGCCTTATAGTTTTCATAGCTAGCTTTGGTGAATCTTATAAGGGATCTCACCTTCTTACTGAGGCTGGCCAGGGATCTCCTCCACGCATGGTATTGTACTCTTGTTTGCAACAGTGTCTTCCTCCTGTAGTACAATATGTTTATGGCAGGGGACCACCAGATTGGTTTATTTAATTATGAATATAGCGTCCTGGTTCTGTTTGGGTTGCACAAGCCATGCACTCCTGTAAGTGCTTATAGTGTGCATTTGTGTAGGATTCAGCAGTTGTAACAGTACTGTCCATCTGCATGGGTGTCATGACGTCCACCACATCTGCCTTAAGAAGCATGTAGTTGGCCTTGTAGACATATTATACTGTGGTTTCCTTAATGGGGGCTAGGTGCAGGATGTGGATATCAACAGTGTTCAGCACATGGTCTGATCGGACCAACGAGGAGTTGGCTTCACGTGTGGAGCACAAGTCACTCATGTTGGTAATGACTAGGTCTAGGATATTGTTGCCTCTGGTGGGTGTGTGGATATGTTGAGTCAGGGCATTGGTGTTTATGAATTCCAGAAACCATTGAGCTAATGTGTTGGTACACGAGTAGTTTTCTCAGTTAATGGCGAGGTAGATACAGTGAGGCTTATGTGATGAGTGTGGTGTTGTGCGACTGTGTACCTTCTCCACATGACAGTCAGGGTCAGGCTTGGTTGGAGAGACCTTTACCTCCAGTTTGGCTAGATGAGTACATCTTTCACAGGTTGTAGTGTTGGGTGGTAGGTGGAGAGGCTTGTCTGTGTACATGAGGCAATGTGTACATTGCCTCAAGATATCCAGATTCATCAGATAGACAGGTGAGAACACTGGCAGTTGACTCTTGGACATGCCTGAATATAGAACTACATTCACCTAGATAAGTGAGGAAAGTGAGTACAACAGCTACATTACTCTACACAAGTGAGAAAGGTATGTACAAAACCAGTTCACCCTTACCTGTAGGTGATGTGGACGATTGAGTGCTATAGTAATCATTAGCTTACATACTGTTTACAAGTCCTGAACAAGTGCTTAGCATGAATAAGCAATCCAGATAGGGTCTTGGATAACATAAAAACATGGCCTACTCCCCCCAACAGGTACACAAGCATATATCCATGTACACCACAGGGCCCCTGTACCCATAACTATGCAGGTAAAAGCTGCACTCAGTCTGCATGGGACCTGCCCACATCACAGGTTGTATCATACACATATGGCAAAACAAGATGCTCTCCACATACACATCATGTAAAACATAGCTCCAAGTCAGGTTGTGTACACACTGAGTGGTGCACACCAACAGGTATCACAACCCACAAAGGGGGAGACATCACTGATAATAGGAAGCACTGCACTACTACCCTGCTGAGTCTGGTCTGGAAGGCCATGAACCTTGATCACTTAAGTGATGTCAGCAATACAGATGTAGATGACAGTATGGTTGTCACACTGCATATCATAACCTTGTCAGGTCATAGGACATCATCACCCATACTATGTACCACCTACACTCGGTATACTAGATGTACATTCCTATGACACAGGAGTGTTTAGCAACAGGATTGCTGGCAGAAACAACACTTCAGAAGGTGTCTGAATAATACGTGATCATCACACCAGTGGCAGCTACAGTATGTCAGGGTTAATGAATTCTATTCCCCCCTCATTGTAGTCCATACCTCACAGACAAACAGAAGGCATCTGCCTATTGAAGTATGTGAATGACTATGACCTAGGAGCAATAGCTGACTCGCATTGTCACCCCTATGTTAATAACCCTGTACCCATGAACTACCACCTAGGCAGTGGTCATCATAATGGACACGTGTGTGAGGGATGCAGCTGGGCAGTTGTCTTTCCTGTGATAGCTACGTCACCACACCTGTCAGGGAGTCATATGTGGCAACCCTAATAATAACAGGGTGCCATTCATAAATATAGAGATTATTGTCCAGCTATACAGACCACTCAAGTGACCCATATCAGATCACATATTTCCTTTAAGGGGTATTGGCCTTGTGCAGATGGCCTACATCAGCCTTCCCATTCCCCATCTCCACTATGTAGCATGATGCATACCCTGAATAAATCCATGTCCAACCCAGTGATGTCAGACATGCTACACGTACTCATCCTGATCTCGAACACATACTTCATGGACATCCACCTACCACATGCCGGACAGATCCTTGTCCCATGCACTTGACATAGTCCTGCCATACTATGCATTCCTGTCCATCAAAGCTGCACATCACTCCCCCTCTCAGACATGGTGTGATGACCGTATGGTAACGCATGGTATATGTATCATTAACCCTGTGGATCAGTAATGTGGCACTGCTCCACCTGGCCCCAAAGACCCACCTGTCGGCTACTGCCAGGTAATCTTTCATCCTAGATGCATACATGGCCCATGGCATATAGCCCACTAGTTGACTTTGACTGTACATGCCATAGTTGATATCCATCCCTACAAATACCATCTGGCTAGACAGTGTACCATGTGTATCACATGTGCAACACAGGTGATACCTGGCACGATGTTGAATCACTGTACAGTGCTGTGTAGATGTATATGGCAGAACACATACATGTAAAACCTTATGTGAGCATGTCTGCAGGGTCACAGGTCATGTCTGTTAAGGCAGTGTAAGTCCTTATATGTGACATATACACTACATCAAGGTCAACTGCATTAATGTAGACGCATCCAGCCATGTGCTGATAGGTAGAAACACCAGTACAGGCAAACAGACATGCCCACATCAAGACAGCAACCACATGGAGTATGAGCAATGTTATCAGGTGACACACACACATATATGGTGATAATATCCACTCGACATTGAGAGTCACATGTGTCTGACACAAACACATCAGTCTCCTCAAAAACGTAAAAAGACTGATAAACTTCACAAACCAAAAAATCCGAAATTCTGTAGGAGGAACAGTCCCAAGTGAATACTCGCAGGTCAAATTAACGTTCAAACAGTTTATTTAAAACATGCAACGTTTTCGTTGCTAGCTGCAACTTCTTCAGAAAATAAAATAATAGCTGCTTTTGTCACCATTTCTGTTTTTTAAAAACTCATATGGTGATCTTGACCAATCATGTCGTCAAGTTCAATACATATTAATACATATTCAACATACATTAACTCTATAAATGCACTTCAATACAATACACACAGTAGAAGTGTTGTGCTTATGTGTACACCCTGTCATACAATGGCTACACATGGTTCGGCCATGGCCTTTGTATAATGGTCATAATGTAGATGTAGAACTAGGAATCATAAACAATTTCAGCCAACAGGAAATACTACAATGTACAATTGAAAAGTTATATGAGACTTTAGTGAATTAATCACTGTTTGTATAGTAGTTTAGTCATAACTATAAATCAATATCGGACAAAATGTATTATTTATGATTCCTAGTAGAACTAGCGATTTCAAAATTAATAGGAACTTTTGTAAATCTTGAATAATCATTGAGTTTTAGTTAATGGTACAGAATTTGAATAGGGTGAATGTTAGGATGTATAACTTGTGAAGTGCATTTATAGAGTTAATGTATGTTGAATATGTATTAATATGTATTGAACTTGACGACATGATTGGTCAAGATCACCATATGAGTTTTTAAAAACCAGAAATGGCGCCAAAAGCAGCTATTATTTTATTTTCTGAAGAAGTTGCAGCTAGCAACGAAAACGTTGCATGTTTTAAATAAACTGTTTGAACGTTAATTTGACCTGCGAGTATTCACTTGGGACTGTTCCTCCTACAGAATTACAAACACATCAGTGTCATGTAGGTTTGCAAATACAACTATTTAAACTGAATTAATGTGATACATATGTATGTTCAGGTGTAGCTCTGTATGTCTCTGAGGTACTGTGACCTGTCTCCATCATTCCAGGTATGCCGCGTGCAAGGCTTCCCCCTTTTACATGCTTGGAGGATGAGGCCCTCATCCCATACCTACTCGATAATCATGACATCCTGTTCAGCCATGTGCAACAGGATGCACAGCAGCGGGATGCCCCATGGATGGAAATTCTCAGGAGAGTTAATGATGTGGGTGGCCACAACCGCACATGCCAGCAGGTATGCAGACACTGTACAGACCTCATTAGATGGGCAAAACAGCGTACAAATGCATATGCCAGGGAACAAGGTGCAACAAGTGGTGGACAACCAACCTAGCCCCCACTCACATGTACCGAGGAGCTACTGGCCAACCAGGGGACACCTGCAGAACCACATTCACAAGCTTAGCCGATATTGTGGAGGTGGGTATCTCTCAACCACTGAGCCTGGAGTTGCCTGGTAAGTCAGTACGGCACCTATAACAACTAAATTCCATATAGCTGCATGTGTCACTGTACAGTATGTAATGTCACATCATATGTATGGCATGTATACACACATGCCGCATACTATAGTATGCTACTCTGTGTATGCACACATGTGCATACACCATAGTATAGTCTAATGTACTGGTGTATGTGTTATGCACATTGCTCCCTGTAGCCTTTATACAGGGGTGGATTATGCTCATACTGCTGTATTACTCCTATTTAGGTACCTCTGGTGTTCCGTGGCAACAGCAGCCCATTTCAGGTGAGAGTGTTATTATAAATAAGGAACCATAATGCACAAATCTATCTGCCATGTGGCCATTCACAACATGTACACATAATGTATGGTCCTGTCACAATATACAGGTCAGACTTGCAATGCATCACAATGACTATCCGTGTGCCACACTTGCAAACTATGTGAATCATCTCACCGACATGAATCCTCACAAACTTTATTGCCAGATGTGTTGAGAGCTGTGCATACAATGGTAGAGGTGCTGTTCACTTTAGGAACGTACAACAGATCTGATCTACACATGTGGTGAATACAAACAGTACTACACAGTGGGCTGGAGTATGGCCAGCACACAGGTTTTACCGGTGTGGATCATAGCCCTGCTATGAATGTCACACAATGTGATGTGCTATCTTGACATGTCCATGACATCCATTGGCCTGGCTGCTACACTGCCTACCTAACCTGAAAACATATCCCATATACCACCCTTTGTCTGCATAACCCTGTTGTCAGTGGAGCATATATATCATATGGGACAGCACAGACATGTGAAATAGATGCCCATCACTATAATCTGGACAACACATGTACACACATGGCCATGGAGGATGGCCAGAGACATGGAGCAATACACACAGTAGAAGTGTTGTGCTTATGTGTACACCCTGTCATACAATGGCTACACATGGTTCGGCCATGGCCTTTGTATAATGGTCATAATGTAGATGTAGAACACAAGACATCCTACAGGCCTCTGCACATCTTGTGTAGGTGTAACATCAATCCACCACATAGGATGTGTTGAACATCTTGAGGGTGTTGCAACAAGACAGCAGTCACCTGTATAGTATCCACATCAGGCCACAGATACAGTACATTCCCATTGCTGGTGATGGACATAAATGCCATACTAGCTCTTCATATGTGTGTGTGTGTGTGTGTGTGTGTGTGTGTGTGTGTGTGTGTGTGTGTGTGTGTGTGTGTGTGTGTGTGGTACACAGATGTCATGTGGCACATGGTGTACCGACATGTTCGCCATGTCTGCCCATAGTTGCCAGGCTGCAGCAATATGGTTGCAGATGTGCAGGGGTGTCATCCGTATACCCATCAGTGACTTGTGTCACAACTTACACATCATGGTTTAGTGTGTATACACCTCAGTGACATGGGTCACATTCCACAGTATATATTTATTGTATCTGAACACAGTCACGGCTATGAACCCTGTCTGTAACTCACACTGTATAGCACTAGAGACGCCTCATGATTCCCTGCAATGGTCATGCACATCAACTAAATTTGCAGTATATCTGTAGGGTTGACAGACAACACTGAATTGGTACACCATTGCCCTACTCTATATTCGACAGGACACCATTGTGTTAAACATGTATGCATGTCATTGCACATGTCAGCAGATAACATGTCATACTACATGTGATTATCAAGGTCATATGCCACACATCAGGCAGGTGTACTGTTAACCTATGCTGGTCCACATGGTGTAACACAGGGATGTATGCTAATCATTACTATGACTGTGTAATTTGCATGCCGTCTGCTAACACACATGCATGCTGTTGTGTGCAACCTAGGGATGTATGATAACTATCACTATTATTGTCTGTGCTGCATGCTGTCTGCCGTATCACATGCATGTTGCATGCCTTCTGTCATATCACATGCATGTGCATGTATGTGTGTGTATTGTATAGATTGTAATGTACAGTTCTTGACAGCCCTCACAGGTGATGTAGGTGCATTGCCCTCCTGCGGTACATCAGATGTTAGTGTCCCCACAGACTCTAGCAGTGATGATGAATGTATGATTGGGTCACAGGCAGAGTTGTCAAGGGCTGAAACTGTGCCATTGGTTTCCATTCCATCTATATCTCACTGATCCCCGCACACAGATCCCATACCTGCACATACCCCATCACCAGTGGCCATAGAGGAAGGACAGTTGGCACGTGGTAGCTTGGAACAGGAAAGCGTGGGGGCTATGGAAGGTGTGCCTGCACACCATGGTGTCAGCCAAACTACTATTGGTGCCCCACACAGGCACGTGGCCAGTGCTGCTCGTAGGAGGACCTCTGGCCAACATGCTCCTGCACGACAGAGCACAGCAGCTGGTGTCACCAGACGCATGTTTCAGGCAGTAATGGAGGCACAGGCATGTGCTGAATGGTGCAACATAGAAGATCAGAGGCTACAGAGGGCTGCTGTCCATTCTTTAAACAACAGCATCCAGGTAATGGTAAATGCTCAAGAGCAGATTGCTGATGCTTTGGATAGATGGTTGGATGACATGGTTAGAGTCCTTGACCGTGGCATGACAATCTGCGACCGTCAGCTGTCTGTGTTGGAACATCTGGTAGGAGTGAGGCATCAGGCTTATGGACGTAGGCCTGCTACATCACCTGTATCAGGTCTACGTGTATGAGCTACCTCACATGCCCAATCCCATAGTGGCGGTAGCAGCAGTAGTGCATCTGGTGCTATGCTGTCCACACCACGACACAGCAGGCCACGTGCACTTGGCCTGGGACGGCCCCAACAGGGACACAGTTCTAGTGGACTAGTGACATCAGACAGTACCCAATCTGCACCTCTGTCTAGTAGAGCCCATGCAACCCTTGGCAAGGCACAGATCACATGTTTTTGGCTGGACACTGTGAACTGTAAAACCTTGCCTGTACAGTCTACAGCTGTCAATAATACCCCTGTGTAGGCCAAACACATGGTGTGCAGACATACACGCACACACTGGACACATATGTAGGGCACCGCAACACACACATGCATAACATCCACACATGCCCGATTAGATCAAAGGCCCAAACCCACACACATGATGTCATCCAATGGTGCAGCCTAGGCTTCTGGCAAACATTAACACACTGTGCATATGATGATGCCTGTTCCGCATCCCTGGCATCCACACCATCGGTGCAGGGACATGCTCATATGGTCTGATGCACAGGGTGAACAGACTAGGATGATATGTGTAGTTTACAAATGTTGAGGACTGTTGACAGTGAGACAATATACCATGTAGTACAGGTGTACAATACTGTTAACAGTATATGTCTTGTTTAACAACAGTGCAGCCTAGACCTCCGGAAAAACATTAATACCCTGTGCATATGATGATGCCTGTGCCGCATCCCTGACATCCACACCATCGGTGCAGGGACATGTTCATATGGTCTGATGCAGAGGGTGAACAAACTAGGATGATATGTGTAGTTTACAAATGTTGAGGACTGTTGACAGTCAGCAGATATACCATATAGTACTGTTAACAGTATGTGTCTTGTGTAACAACAGTGCAGCGCGAGCCTCCGTCAAACATTAACACCCTGTGCATATGATGATGCCTGTGCCACATCCCTGACATACACACCATCGGTGCAGGGACATGCTCATATGGTCTGATGCACAGGGTGAACAGACTAGGATGATATGTGTAGTTTACAAATGTTGAGGACTGTTGACAGTCAGCAGAAATACCATGTAGTACAGGTGTAAAATACTGTTAACAGTATGTGTCTTGTGTAACGACAGTAAATGCATGGTGGTCATGTTGTTCTGCTGTCCTTCTTCAGGTCTAATTGCATGTGCCAGTGGATGTCGGTGTTTGCAGTTAAGTGTCCCATATGTCAATGTAGACTACCCACAGGTATGTATGAATATACCAGCATGCACCGTGTAGCTGCCACATACCAGTGAGAATGTCCCACGTTACACACGTCTACTGTTCCAAGAGCATGATAGCTGTGTATTAAGCTACTGTGGCCACAGACGTGACATCCATAAAGGGTGACATCACAGGTACAGTTACATGGAGTGGTGAGGTAAGAGAGTGGTCTAGTTGATTACAAGGGTAGAGGCCAGTGGGAAGTATGATGCCTCAATGGGAATCAATAATACATGTTCCCATGACAGGATGCCAACACACAACTGCACCCACACACTCAGGTATTGACAAACATGTATTCAGTGACACTGTAACACACACACACACACACACACACACACACACACACACACACACACACACACACACACACACACTCATGGCTTCACTGACACAGTAACACGCACTCACACACAGTTGCTACTGGTGGGATGAGGACCGTTGCCTATGTGAAAATCATCACTACAGTACTGTGCACCTACATGACGCACCACAGAGAATACACATGTGCATGTAGTCAGCACGGCCTAAGATTGGGGACAGCAACACGGATAGTTGAATGCATCACCTGGATAGTGTGAGGGGTCCTATCAGTTCAATATGGTAACATACATCCTCACCCCAGGGACCAGTCAGCCCTACATTCACACACTGTGGCATTCAGTAATTAATACACCTATGTCATGCACACACAGACACCTCACATGTGTGAGATACATGCCCCTGCCTATGTCCTGCTTTATACATTGCAGTCTGTACAGATGTGTACACTAGTGTACTGAAGAGTGAGTAACAATTGAGATGTATTCCCCACAATACATGACAAATATGGACACACATGCAACCACACATGCCAGTACTGTGAATCTCAGACCTGCTTAGCTCATGTTATGTATGTCAGATGTACAGCAGTATTGCATGTGTTACAAACTGTACTGATGCTTTCTGTGCCAACAGTGCTGATATATGCACTAGGGACGTCATATCTATTAACAGGTGTCAAGTGATTTACCTTCGCTATCACCCTGACTGCTGTCTAAGTTGCGTGTTATGTCCTTCAGTTAATGAAACCATTGCTTACCAGTTACACAGGGTATTGTAGGACCGCTTCTGACACACCTGTGAGCTGGTCACAGCAAACATCCATCTGCAAAGATGCCCCGCCACTTAGTTATTTCAACACATCTGTCCATACCTGTGGTACATCTTTCTGTACATTCAGCATATCACCATATACAGTTGGCAATGCTGAGGCTGCATTGCAGCTGCGTGATATACTAGGATACACGCCACCTGCACACACCAGCAACTGCACATGCATGTTTTCTGAACGCACACTACATGTACAGGTGTGCAGGTCCTACAATCCTGACATTTGGTCATGTTTGTAGGCATTGCAATTGGCAGATATGTGTAATAACATACATGACACATGGACTGTTGTATGATATGATGGGTGACAAGTACAGAGGGGATGTTACCTCTGTCAAAATTAATATCACACCTTATGTACTGTAGCATTCAGCAGCCATGGACCTACATTCCATGTGCATTTGTGTGTAATGGCTGTAGCCATCTGTTTGTACAAAGGACTACAACAGCTATGCTATTTACAGGAATGTAGTGTGTGTGGCATGTACATACCCAGGGCAGGTACGTGTATGTCATATCCATACATGAGGGTGTGCCCTGGCGTACAGCAACAGACATCTGCTAATGTTGGACAGTACTGAGGGCCCTTGGTATGTGTACAGCTGACCTGGTCACAGACAGTGGTATCATTGCATTGCATAACACACAATGCAACTGTGTCAGTACATGTGTACTGTCTACAGTTGATGTAGAGCTTAGTACAGTACACAGGTCAAGGGTCACATGGTGGCGTACTCGTCTGAAATACAACATGTATGGTTGTGTGGTAGTGGTCCGAGGGCACGGTGGTGTCTGCAGTTCATATCCTAGAATGCAGCATGTGACACTGTGTCCTGCACATGGCTCATCTGTGATGCCTTTTATGGGGGGACCGGTCAGTACATGTGAGTGGCCTTTATGTATGTGGGTACACCACCTGGAGAGGTCTGTACCTGTATTATGGCCCACATGTCTGTTTCTGAGGTATATGGTGGTAGTGCTAGGTTCTGAGGTATATGGTGGTAGTGCTATTGTGCACTACAAAGACATCAGCCAGGTGTCAGTACTCCCCATTGTTGGATCTACAGTGGCCAGCTGTGAATATGGATGCTACACATCTAGCACTGGTTAGCATAAGAAAACAATGCAGTTGTCCTGTAGGTATATTGGGAGTTAACCTGTGTTTAGGACATTTGCCTTGGAATGGCACTGTGTGGGCGGATGCAACTTGGGTAATATCTACACTCCCTTGTATCATGGATGCATGTGATATGTGACAAAGGCCTGTCTACTGTTAGCCATGTCATCCCAGAATGACAGCTGATTTGTAAAAGACCGGTGTCAAATATATGTAGAGCAGCGTTCCCGCTAACAATGACAACTACCAACACCGGAGTCCA
Source organism: Protopterus annectens (assembly GCF_019279795.1). NCBI lineage: Eukaryota > Metazoa > Chordata > Ceratodontiformes > Protopteridae > Protopterus > Protopterus annectens. The sequence goes on along the minus strand of NC_056739.1, from coordinate 676,392,348 downwards.
TTACAATGTGTTCTTTATGTCTACCGGTAAAAGCATGGCCATTGTGACCCTCCGTGTTTAGCATCAGAGTGCATCCCAGTCAGCCCTGTGTTACTAGGAGTATGAGCATGCCCAGTATATCCTTGTGTAGATGGACACATAGTAGTGCATTCCGACCAGCCCTGTGCTACTAAGTGTGTGAGGATGCCCCCTGTGCTACTAAGTGTATAAGCATGCCCAGTATATCCTTGTGTTGATGGACACATAGTGCATTCTGAACAGCCCTGTGCTACTAAGTGTGTGAGCATGCCCAGTGACACCTTGTGTTAGTTATGTGCCTCTGTGTATGGGCATGGCCATTGTAACCCTGTATAGTGGTAGTAGTCATCCATTCCACAGATGGGTATACTCCAGGTCAGAATGGATTCTTACTTTAAACCCACAGGTTCACAGGTATGTACATCTTAACTGCCAGTATCCCTGTTGATGTCCGCATTCCAGATGGTCATAATGACAGCCTTGACATGTGTAGTCTGTGTGGCGTAATTCGTATATATGTAGTATTGCAATAGTAATCTGTAAATAGGCAGATGTTCTGTACCCAATACTGGCATGTGTGTGTATGTCTGTCCCCATTTGCCGGTGGACTCTAAATTGCTTTTAGACTGGCCACATTCCATACATTTCTTATACCCACATTTTAGAAAGGCCGATGATGTCACCCATCTACAAATACACCTCTGGGAGGGCTGTGTCCCACTAATCTCGGTAGCGCATTCTGTAACTGCGTAATGCTGTAATGTAATAAAGTAGTTAGGTCGGTGTTCTACTCACACACTCGCTGTGTGTGTGTGTGTGTGTGTGTGTGTGTGTGTGTGTGTGTGTGTGTGTGTGTGTGTGTGTGTGTGTGTCTCCCCGTTTGCCTCAGGACTGAGTAATACCTTTATACTGCTCACACTCCATACATTTCTTATACCCACAGTTAGCAAGGCTGATGATGTCACCCATCTACAAATACACCTCTGGGAGTGCTGTGTCCCAGTAACCTTGGTAGCAAGTTCTGTATCTGTGTAATGCTGTAGTGTAATAAAGTAGTTAGGTCGCTGTTCTAGTCCCACACTTGTCGTGTGTGTGTGTGTGTGTGTGTGTGTGTGTGTGTGTGTGTGTGTGTGTGTGTGTGTGTGTGTGTGCATGTGTTTCTCCCTGTTTGCCTGAGGACTGAATAATACCTTTATACTGCTCACACTCCATACATTTCTTATACCCACCGTTAGCAAGGCTGATGATGTCACCCATTTACAAATGCACCTCTGGTAGTGCTGTGTTCCAGTAATCTCAGTAGTGCATTCTGTAACTGTGTAATGCTGTAGTGTAATAAAGTAGTTAGGTCGGTGTTCTAGTCCCACACCTACCGTGTGTATGTGTGTCTCCCCGTTTGCCTCAGGACTGAGTAATATCTTTATACTTCTCACACTCCATACATTTCTTATACCCACAGTTAGCAAGGCCAATGATGTCACCTATCTACAAATACACCTCTGAGAGTGCTGTGTCCCAGTAACCTTGGTAGCACGTTCTGTATCTGCGTAATGCTGTAGTGTAATAAAGTAGTTTAGTCGCTGTTCTAGTCCCACACTTGCCGTGTGTGTCTCCCTGTCTGCCTGAAGACTAATACCTTTATACTGCTTCACACTCCATACATTTCTTATACCCACCCTTAGCAAGACCAATGATGTCACCCATCCACAAATACACCTCTGGGAGTGCTGTGTCCCAGTAATCTCAGTAGCATGTTCTGTAACCGCGTAATGCTGTACTGTAATAAAGTAGTTAAGTCGGTGCTCTAGTCCCACACTTGCCATGTGTGTGTTTATATGTGTGTCTCCCCATTTGTCTGAGGACTGAGTAATACCTTATACTGCTCACACTCCATACATTTCTTATACCCACCGTTAGCAAGGCTGATGATGTCACCCATCCACAGATACATCTCTGGGAGTGCTGTGTCCCAGTTATCTCGGTAGCACATTCTGTAACTGCATAATGCTGTAGTGTAATAAAGTAGTTAGGTCATTGTTCTAGTCCCACACTTGTCGTGTGTGTGTTTATATGTGTGTCTCCCCATTTGTCTGAGGATTGAGTAATACCTTATAGTGCTTACACTCCATACATTTCTTATACCCACCGTTAGCAAGGCTGATGATGTCATCCATCCACAAATACACCTCTGGGAGTGCAGTGTCCCAGTAAACTCGGTAGCGCATTCTGTAACTGCATACGGCTGTAGTGTAATAAAGTAGTTAGGTCGGTGTTCTAATCCCAGCCATGCCAAGTGTGTGTGTGTGTGTGTGTGTGTGTGTGTGTGTGTGTGTGTGTGTGTGTGTGTGTGTGTGTCTACCTGCATGAGACAAGTACAGTGCTTTGTAGTATTTGCTGTAGCTCGTGCTCTAAACTTGTGTTGCTGCAGTGTGATATGGTAGGGCGTTTTATAGAGGACATGGCAAGTGTGTGTTTGTCTGTCAGAGCCTGTGTAGAGGTGGCCGTGATTGTCTTACCAATGGGCATGTTTGGGAATGGGTTTTGTGGTTTTCCTATATAGTATCCATCTTATGACACATTGCCCACCTCACAAGGAGTACAGCTGTCAGTCAGCCACGGCACTGTGTTGGCAAGCCATACCCATACATCTGGCAAAAGGACTGGTGAACTAAGTATGCAGCCCTACTAGTACCCGGTATATGTCCCGCACTCACTTGCCATGCACATACAACCTTGTCTAGGATATCCCACTATGTTGCTAGTAACATGCACATTGAGGACAGATAGTAGGCATGGTGTGGCCGCAGTGGCCTGCAGAGGACATGGCACCCTATACAGTGGTACAATTGGCACATATATGCGGACATTGTGCCTTCACTATGTTCCACACGGAATGGCTGCAACATATGTGGTGCCATTATATGTGATCCACTAAGGCCAGACAATGCTGTACACATGTGCCCTGTATGGACCCATGCCACTGACACCACAGAATACCTGTCCATTCTATACATGCAGGTGCAGGGCCAACCTGCTGACTGTAAGCAGGTTCACCACACCAGGCCAGTATTGGCATATTGGGGTATAACAGGCTGTGTACACTACATGTGTCTGCCAAACTAGGTACACCTGTACATGTCACTGTACAGTACTGTGGGACATGCACATCCCAGGCAATGTCCATGTGAAGGACTATCAAACACAGACATGGCATGCATTGCAAAGCTATGGCCCTACATATTGGTAACCAGGATGTCAGGCCAGGTATTGCAGTACCCATCTGTGTGGGACATTGCAGACACTACACCCATGCACTGCACAGCATTGTTGGGTGATGCAATGGCAAGGATTACCCCTCACCCAGCCTTGTACAGCCATCTTGCACAGCCAAACACTACATACCCATGGAGCAATGCATACCTGCATGACAGTACTGGCACCCTGTATCTGCATGTGGGTTGTGATGCTCCCAACCACAGTCACACCCAGTATAAACCTCATTAGCATGCCAACAGTTGTCAAGCACTTTCACATGGCCTAGCCCATTGAACCTCCAGAAATCCCCTGTGGTGCATGCAGTCCTGTGCATTACTGTTGTGTGGCAAACTAAGTAGTTACATTGTATATTTGCCGCCCTGGCAAAGGTGTCAATGCATGTCCATTAGAGTGTGTTTGTGGTGACAATGGCATCTGTTCACATGGACTGACATGTGTGCCACACCTAATGTATGTCTACTATATCTGTTGCAGATGGCACTCACTCACCTACACATATGTTCTTACAGCACAGCAACATGCCGCCGCTGTGTCACATGTAGTAACGTCATGCACATGTGATAGTAATGAGTAGTCAGGGGTTTGACCCTGTACTATTCAGCGTGTGGCAGATTATGGTGAAGTTTCCAAGCCCTTCACTGGTGTACATTGCCTGCCCCGCACACACACTCTCTGGTGGATGTAAAGGTGTACACCTACACAGCAGCAGCATGTGTATTGTAACAGATGGAAATGGTCAGGTGATGGCCTCTGCACCTATTGCAGTCCTCCTCTAGCTGATTGCATGTGGTACGGCTGTGATGGTGTTCCCATAGCCATCTGCATGATAAACACAGTACACTATCTAGGGAAAGATGTTATTATCTGGCCATGACAGTCACTGTGAGTGGTACCTGGATGTGGTGTTCTGACACGGCATAGTAGATGATATCTGGATGTACCTCAATCATTTTCAACAGTGGGAAATAGCCTAACGACAGGAGGGTGATGTGTCACACAACTACAACATGTAAGTGTAGCTATGCTGCATTGAGACTACTGCCTGTTTAACATGTGTGTGGTAATATTCTGCATGTTAAAATACAAACATGACAGTACTCTGTTCATGGGGGAACCCAATCTGTAGGGCCATCTGTGAACAGGTCAGTGTGTACAACCATTTGTTTCCTGTGTTACACACTGAACACACTTCAGACAGTACATGATGATAGGGATGTGTTACTGCCATTGCATCCCTGACTGAATATGTGTCACATGAGACAGTGGTATGACTGACACTGTGTGGGATTCCCAGTGATAAGACAATGATGGGCAACTGTTCATAGCTGTGGTCACACGTCTACTACACATTGTACGGTTGCCATGCGGTATATATGCATGTGTTGTGCTCCCTCTGCAAATGTATACAATCTGTTGGGTTGCTGGTGATATATATACATACTTTTGTAGGTAATCCTGTATGCTGTTGTCTATCACTAAGCCATATGTGGGTTTAAAACGCAACACCATAGGCTGAATGGGTTGGTAGGTCCTGGCAGCTCCTCCTGTCCCACTTCAGCTTACCATAGCACAGGGATCTAGCACATCTGGGGCCCAGTCATTAACATCAACCTCTGTTGGCTATGCACCACCTTCTGGTGGCTCCACCACTGAGGATAGAGCATATCCCCCTTGGAAACAGGACCAGACAGGTACATATCTGATGTCGTGTGGTCCCGGACATGTTAAGTAGGTGGCTTCCTAGGGGGGTTACGAAGCCAGATACGCCAATTCAAGGGTGGAGTGTCACATTTACAGGGTGATGCTGCCTGTCCTGGACAGCCCCCAGCACTGCCTCCTTTGCAGCTGTGTAGGTGCAGTGGCAGGTGCCCATGGCTGGAGACCTCCGTCCCACTGTTCCCATGGGCTTTTGAATGCCAAAGACCCATCCCCATCCAGGGTGTATCCCCCCCACAGGTGTCATATACCAACCCTGTATGCTGTCATTTCTCTTTTCCTACCTATCCTCCACGGCCATACCTACACTCCTTCCCCAACATCAGACCCTCACCTACAGACACATAAGGCCATTTGGCTCCTAGGACACCATCTGCCCTATACATAGCTGTCCACTACACACACATGCCCACTGGACACATAAAACCTTTTTAATATGCATCATAACATACTACTGTTATCCTCACCACTGTCCCTCAGGCGCACGGTCCTGGTATGCACATCACTCCTACATGGTTCAGGTACACGTGAGGAGGACCACCCCATTGCACACAAAACACTACCAGTCCATCTACGGTTACCCTATTTACCTTTATCATGATGATGATGTTACACATTTCAGGAGTACTGTTCACACATAATGATTGGACAGGTACTGTTGTGTTAATGTACATTACATGCGCAGAGTGATGTATATGGCCAAAGTACAACTATTGTCTGTCTGAGGGAGTCGTGATCACATAGGGCAACACCACTACAAAATACAGGTGTCGCTGGTGTTTCCCGTTTCATTCATTTGCAATGCTTTGTTGCCACATGGCATGTCCCTGGTACATCTCTATATATGTATGTACCTATATGCTGGACATAAGCACTCACATGTACTTCTACATGATGGGATACATTCCTATACTGTTGAATGACCACACTGTATGATATCCTCTGGTTACAGCCTCTTATGCTCGATTAGCCTCTACATTGCTTAACTAATGCAATACTCGCATACTGGTAGCCAAACACGCTTACACCCGCTCATTCCCGCACTTGCTAATGCACCAGCATTGGTGCTTACATCTGTCACTCACACCCCTGAGTGTGAGCAAGGACCACAATATTACCTTGTGATGCCTATTACATCATATTACATGACTCCAGTATCGGGATTGGCCACTCATTAGGCGACGGCATAGTGTTTGGCTGTACGGAATCTGCGGCCTGTCCAGTGACACAATCATATTTGTGTGTACCTCATACAATGTGCTCCCACCTTGTGATGCCTATTACATCAGAATACATGAATACAGTATCGGAAACGGCTGCCTATTAGGCGACAGCATGGCATTCGTCTGTACGGAATCAGTAGCCTGTCCGGAGATTCATTCATATTCGTGTGTTCCTCTTAGGCATACCTAGTGATGCCTATCACATCGGACTACATGACTACAGTCATAGCCAGCCTTAGGCATAGGCCAACTAAGCAGCCGCCTAGGGTACCGCTTTAGTGGGTGCACTTTACCAGTATTTATTTGGTGTAGGTAGACCAGGATGGGGGCACTGGGTGGTGTGGTGGGTGGTGCCATTGTGCCCTCTGAATAGGGCACTAGTTGACCTAAGGCCACTCCTGACTACAGTCTTGGGAATGGCTGCCCATTAGACGACCACGTGGCGTTCGAATGTATGGAATCAGCAGTCTGTCTGGTGAATCATTCATATTTGTGTGTTCTGCATACACTCTGCTCCCATCTGGCTGATACATGGGAACCAAGACCCTGCATAACAAATGAGTAGTTGGGTTGTGGTAGCCACATCCGTCAGATGGGTCATGCTACCGCATACCTATTATAGGTTTGCTACCTTCTCAATTGGCCAAGGTAGGACTTTAGGGTTACCATCTGTCCCACTTTGCGAGGGACAGTGTGAAAATGATCAAGACATAGCACA